>NC_034426.1:9775598-9870735 GCF_002078875.1 Numida meleagris | reverse complement strand
GCGGGGCCCCGCCCTGCCCGGGGGTCCCCGAGCCCCTCGGCGCCAGGCGGGAGGTGCGGGCGTTCTCGTGGGCGCGGGCAGGCTGCGGGGGGGCTGATCTGCTCCGCTGCACGCGCGCCTCCTCTCTGCTGCCGGCTCGGGTGAAGAGTTACTGATTCATTTGAGAACATCTGCCCTTACGGGGGAATAGGTGGCCGCCTTACGGCTGCGTGTGCCGTTGGAGCACCGCGAAAGCCTCGCGTCTTGAAGTCAGGCTTTGAGCAGGACCGCGGTGGGCAGGCGCTGCCGCTCGGCCGTGCCCCGCGGGGCCGCGTTCCGGGCTCGGGGCGGCCGTAACGCCGGGAGTGCAGGTCCGCGTGGCTGCAAGCGGGGGGAGGAGGAAGGTGGGGGGGTGCTTTCGTCTGTGGAGAAACCTCTTATCGGGGGCAGACGGTCCTAGGAGCAGGTTTGTAATAGTTGTCATGTGCAGAAATTGAAGAAGGAGATATAAAGGGCTTCAAGCTGTTACAGCGTTCATATAAATCTGACGATGCTTCAGACTTGATAAGATGTGGAAATGAACTAATATGCTTTTGCTCTTACCAAACATTTTCTGGGACTGAATATGTTGGTAGGGCTGCAGCTGTGCAGCAGGTTTTGAGTGTTGAGTCACCGAGAACCTGGACACAGACTGGAGTTTTTAAACACCGATGTCTGGAGATGTTCTCTCACTCAGTAAATTGTGTGTCTGTTTGCAGCCCATCCAGCCTTTAAGAGCGTGTGTGTACAGCTTGAAGGTTGCAAAACTTGGAAATTAATTTTACTGAAGTTAAATTAATCAAATGTTTAATGTAAGGATATTTTTAAATGTTCTGCTAGGTTGGGGCCTAAAGCAGTGGGGTTACAGGAATGTGCCCAGGTGAAGCAGTGACAGGAAATGAAGTTCAGAACAATCAGCGTGGAAGAAACGATGCTGAAAATTTCCCAACCCTGGATCTGTGCTGCGGAGTGTCAGCAGCATGACACGTGTCCCAGGCAGCGGCAGCCCCTGACCTTGAGCTCCAGTCATAGAATTGGCCATGTTCCGCTGGTTCGTTCGAGACCCAAACCTGCACCAGCATTGGCAGGGAGGGCAGGGCTGTGACGTGCACCGCTGGTGCTTCCCACAGCGCTGGGGAGGCTCTGTGCCCCCGGTGCTGCCCCACGCCATCTGCAGCTGGGCCCCCATGCTCCCCAGGGAGGAGCTCACTGCTCCACGCTGTGCTGTGGCTTTAGTCATAGAATCATAGAATTGCTCAGGTTGGGAAAGACCTTCAACATCAAGTCCAATTACACCCTAGCCATACTACCCTAACAATCCACCACTAGATCATGTCCCTGAGCACCACATCCAAATGATTTTTAAACACATTCAGGGATGGTGACTCAACCACCTCCCTGGGGAGCCTGTTCCAGTGCTTAACAGCCCTTCCTGTAAATAAGCTTTTCCTAATATCCAACCTAAACCTCCCCTGGTGCAACTTGAGGCCATTTCCCCTTGTCCTGTCACCTGTCATGGGCAGGTTCCCATTGCACCGCTGCCTGGGGGTCAGGTACATCCCAGGAGCAGTGTGGTTTTTGGCTTCTTATCCTGCCTGCACATCCAGCCTAAACCTTCATTTTTTATAGCTTCTGAAATTGGTAAGAGAGAACTTTTGAGAGCTGGAACAGAGCTCCAACCAGGGAGAAATAACTGTAGAAGCCCTCTGAACCAAGAAAAGCTTTTAGATTTTGGTGGGGGAGATGGGCCGGCTGAGGTGCGACCATTCTGGGTAATTTCTCGGTACTTAGGAGGAGTTAAGGCTGGTCTTGTGACGTTGCCGTGATAGTCCGCTCTGTTCTACTGCAGCTGTTCTAGTGATCCACTGCGATGGGGCGGGTTTGCTGCTTTAATATTTTGTTCACGGTTTTTAAGTGCCGTAAAGGGAAGATATCTGTTCTGTGCTAATGCAGCTGTGACTGTGGTAGTGCAAAGTCACTTTAAAGAGTGAGCAGTCAGAAGCACACCAGGCTTCAGGATAATTGTGAATCACGGCCTTCAGCATCCGTGGGCATTCGTTGTGGTGCAGCACTGCACAGAGCAGAGCTGAGAGGCGCGGTGTGCTACGTGGGAAATCCTCTTGTCTATGGAGAAGTTGTACCATGATAGGGCCCAGATAGGTGCCTGCTGCAGCCCTTGTTAAATTACAAGGGAAATGGATCAGATCCTGAATGTGAAAGGTTATCTGATGGCTTATATGGTAAAAATACTGTAAAAATGAGCAAAGAAAAGGAAATGTTAAAAGCTGAGCAGTGTGCACGTGTGGAAAAAAAGGATGTTTAACAACACTACGAGAAAGGGGGCAAAAAAGCAGGAAAGTAAAGCACGTGTGTGTTACGGTCATGTTGTGAAATCAGTCATATGGTGGAATGAGTGGGAGTTGGAAGCACTCTGCAGCTGAGCGAAATCCTGAGCACTTTGTTTCTCTGCTTGATGCCTCTGCTTGTTTGTTGCACAAAATACGGCACGGAAATTGTGCGGTGAGTGGCACTGCTTTTAGAATCCTGTTGTGGAAGCAGTTCCTGTGCTGAACGGCTCCAACTTTCAGTCACTGCGGAAAACAGCCTCAGCTGTACGGGTACAGAGGTCAGGGATGAGAATTTTCATTGGTGTGGTTCCAAGAAAAGATCTGAAAGACCGTGTGCTTTCATAAATGAACATAATGTAAAAAAATAGTTGTATTGTCCTTTTATTATCCTAAATAGTCAGGGATTTCAGTTATTTCTTGAAATGACTGAGTAAAGCAGCCATTGAGTGCAGTGGTTGACATCATCGTTCTTTTTTCAGAATTGTTGATTTCATAGTATAAATGTCATATTATGCCTAGTATAGGGAAAACTATCAAGTCTAGGACAGTTACTAGCAAACATCCCTATGGTTTTGGAGCAGCCGGTGCAGTATTTGCTGAGGACTTGGCAGATCAGTGAAGAACCCTAGTTTCCTCGATATCCCTCTGAATTTGCTTGAGCTGTGAAGAGAAAGACAGATGCTGGAACGGTGCTCATCTGTATAGCAACAGTGTGTTTGCAAAGAGCCCAGCTGCAGCGTTTTGCATGTCCTGAGCATCCAGTCCTGGGGGATGCAGCCTGGCTCAGCACGGTGCAGTGCAGGAGGGCGCAGTGCAGATCTGCTGCAGCCTCCTGCTCTGGAGTTCTCTCTGCTGCTGCTCAGGGGGGGCACGGCTCTGCAAGCAGCTGATGCCAGCCTGCACTGTGGGGATGTGGAAGGACGGACACTGTGCCTAACAACACGTGCTTGAAGGAAAGATCCTTTGGAAGATGAATGAGCAGAACAAAAAGGAGAACATCTGTGAGGGTTTGGAACACGTTTCCAGTGTCTGAGTGGAGGTGAAATGTGCTGCAAATATAGGAGATGTAGTAAGGAATAGTTGCATTAATTTTCCAAATTCTGAAGGATTTTGAAATGTGAAAGTGGACTTTGTGCTTCAGTGAGGATTGCTGTAACTACAGCTGCTGCCATTGCTGCTCAACTGCTGATTAAAGACTGTACTGTGCTGTGAAAGAACACGCAAACGTGATGAATTTTGGCCAGGGTGTTGCTGCCCTAGAGATCATTGCTGTTTACTTTTCACAAATTGGACAGGACATCACATAAAACAGCGAGGGGAAGCTTTGAAGTAAACAAAGTGGTGGTGGCTCTGCACATGTGGGTAAGCTGTGCAGCTCATCGCTGCTTGGCGGATCACCCGGAGCACTAGCACCGGAGCGTGGGACTGCCTTGGTTCAGCTGGGCGTGGGGAAGGTTTGCCCGCGTGAATGGGTTAGCAGCAAGCTTGCTTTGAAGCAGGTGGCTGCGAGGCGGCCCTGGCAGGCTGCTGGCAAGCTTCTGAAATGAGGAGAGGGGATTGTGTCACACTGTGAACTTGTTGCTGTTCTCTCACTGCAGGCTCATAGTATGTTTTGTTACAGTTTTTGTCATGTTTCATTTACATTCTTATAAGTTCTACAGATATTTAAATATTTTTTGAAGAAGTGCCAAGTGCACAGATGGTAACTGCACATACTGCTGCACACAGCGGTGGTGGTGGTGTGGTTGGCATCCCTGAGAAGAGAAACACAACTGGTGGAACAGAACCGAGATGGTGACGTGGCTTTTCTGCAGCAGTGGCAGGGAACAAGACAGCTCGGTGCTGTCAGTGCAGAGGGGAGGATCCATGGGAATCAGCACAGGTACCATGTGAAGCACAGAGCCACACGACAGTGACTTCTGGGAGAGAATTTATGGCTAGCTTTGCAGCAAAAATCAACATTTAGCTGATCTCTGGCAGTCCTTGTGCTTTCAGCTTCATGCAAAAGCAACTAAATAGAGGGGATCATTTGAACTGACCTTAAAGATACGATGGTGATGCAAAGGAATTATTTTTAAGTGGCAGAGAAAAGTAAATTTGCTAAAAGCACTACTCAGAGATTCCAACTCAAATAGCACCGTAGCACTTCTGGTTTGGTAATGGATTGTGCTTTGCAATATGTGTTCAGAAAACATACTGTTCTATGAACCCGTAATCTTTGAGGTGATTTGGTTGTGATCTGGAGACTAACAGCCCTCATTACAGGAGATTGCCTCAGGTATAGCAGAGCTGTGTGCCACAGCGCGTGCAGCCGGAGGCTGAGGAACAGAGCAGGGAGCGGTGAAGGTGAAGGTGGGCAGCCCAGCCGCAGGGAGCTGGCCCCGGGGGAGCGTGGCCTGAGGGAGCCTGGGCCTCAGCGCGTGGGCACCAACCTTGGTAACTGCACACAGAAAGGGGAAAACAGCGTGTTGGCAATCACAGCACGTGGAGCCGGGGGCTTCCTGCTGTTTGAGTGCCTTCAAAGGTAACTGGAATGTCTGGTCCTTCCTGGCATTGTGTGTCCAACCAGAGGGTCCCTTTGTGCTGGGCTCAGGGAGGGGCACAGTCCCTGCCCAGAGCAGCTTGCCATCTTTGTCCTTCCTCTGTGAGTGGTTTCCAGCCTCAGAAAACATGTTCAGCTTAAGTCCTGATGTTTTCCTGAGTGCTGCCTTTTGATGTTCTCGACCTGCATTATCTTTTACACGGAGCTGTTTGCAGAGGAGAAGGAAGGCCACAGTGCCTGCAGCTCCACCAGCACCCTGTGCCATGACTGGGTCGGGGTGGGCTCGGCTCTGCCCTGCCCTGCTCTGCCCTGTTGGCTCTGCAGGGGTTGTCCCCCTGCTCAGACCCAGGGCCGCATTCCAGTGGAGGCTCTACTGGAGGTGCTCAGACATGGGAAGGAGCAGTGTGGGTAAGACCTCACACTCCGGTCGTCACAAAAGCAACACCAGCTCATGCCTTCCATCAAATGAGCTGCTTCTGTTACTGCCTGAAGGCTCGGGCTTCTGACAGGTATAAGTAATAGCTGCTTCTTTATTTTTAGTGGACGATAGTAAACTTGAGTATATAGAAAGTCACCTGAGTAATAAACATTTGAATGGCCTGAGTGTTTGCCTGTATCATAAACAACATCAGTGCCCCTCAGAAGCCTTTGTAGCCTCTGTGGATTCTTTAGAGAAAAGCATTGGACTCAGTGATTCATTATCAGGAAGTGGCAGCAGCAATTAGTGAGCCATGAGTGCCCAGCACAGCCACGATCGCACTGATTCTGACTTTAAATGAAGCCAGGGTATCAGGATGCAATGCGGTGTGCTTTGCAGGCTGGCCTTACTGCTACCAGCGCCTTTCTTCAGCTTTGAAGGGAGGAGTCGCTGAGTCACAGCAATGTCTGCTGTCGTTGATGTCCATGAATTAGGTTGTTGAGTTGGCCAGTTAGGATTGCTGTGGCAAAAGCTGTCCCTTCCCTCCAGTTTTAAGTGCATCACAAGCAATAGCTGTGGCAAAACATCAGAGATGGATCCAGAGAGTGAAGGATCACAAAGGAAGGATGAGGGGCGGTGTCATGAAGAGGTGCAGGAGGACAGGTGGTAGAGAAATAGGGAGCTGGAGGCGATCAGCAGAACGAGCAGGCATCAGCGATGCTCACAGCAGGCTTCTGGACGGCTCCAGAACTGTTTGCGTGGTTGCCTGGTGGTTTGCAAGGAGTGCAGTGGATCTGTGTAAGGAAATAAGAACAGCGCTGTTGGTGACAGTTAACGTGAAACAGGAGTGCTCCTTAGGGAAGTGCAGCGAAACCTTTTCTCATTTGTCCACAACACCATTTTCCTGGGCCTGCAGACAACTTCAGTGTACCCAAAGCATATGAGAACTCTTTAATTCAGAACTGTTCTGGTAACTCACATCAAATTATGCTCTTAGATACCCTCTCATAAACTAGAGCTCTGCTGTTGGGTTATTTCAGGTTTTCCTTTGCTGGGTTCCTCTGCCAGACCCTGCCCTGAGCAGGGCAGCAGCCACGTTTCTGTCATCGCTTTTGGAGCCCCACTCTGCTCCCACCTCCCTGCACCCTCCGTGCTGTGCCCGCAGCCGTTGCGGTGCTGCCCGCGGTGCCCTCGGCGCGGCCCGGCTGGGAGCGCTGGCTGCCGGCGGTGGAGCAGGGCTCAGCTGTTGCTTGGAAACCAGCAGCCACGTATCAGAAATGTTCCCTTCTACAGCGAGCTTCCTAAACTAACAGCTTTGAAAGGAGCAGTTGTTCTTTCAGGATCATATTCATTTTGTTCTTTCTTTTTAAAAAAAGTCTTTCAGCCTCAGCTTTGCTTTCCCCTCAGTTCTCTTCCCTCACATCTGTCCCACAAAGGCGGGCAGTGTCACGCGCCTGGGAGCAGAGCCCTTTTATCCTCATCTCCTTAGGGCTTAGATGTTGGCATTGCTGGACTTTGCTCTGAGCGGAAGGAAGCTGCCAGCCGTTCCCACAGCGCCTGCGGTTGTGTTGCCGCTGCTCTTTGCTGAGCAGTTCTCCTCTGTGGGGAGAAGGGCCACGTCCCATCCCTGCAGGTCAGTGTCCTGCAGGAGCGGGGCCAATAGCAGCAGGCAGGAGCGCGCTCCAAACCCAAACCGCCACGGCACACCACTGTTGTTGGTAATTGGTTTGTACCCAGTCCTAAGGATTTCTATGGCACCGATACTTGGACATCTTCCACAAACTTAGCTTTACCTGGCGATGCTGGTAACACGTACAAGGAGGATGGCCCCAGTGTCCTGATCTCTTGGTTAGGAAATTAGGAACTTTCCAAATTTTGTACGCACACAAGGGCATGAATTCTCCTTCCCATTAAACTGCTGTGGATGGAGTTGGCTTGTTTAATGAGGTACAAACCCTCCTGCTTGGAGCAGCAAGGACTCTGCTTGGCATTCCATTGCTAACGCAGGTTTTCCAGGTTCTAACAATAGTTCCACCCGCTGTAAAGTTCCTTAGACCCAGTGGCACTCCTCCTGCCTCTGCAGACACCAGAGGTTGTTGCTGTTGTTGTGAATTCCAGGCCAGCCTTTAGAGTAGTGTGTCACAGAGCAGGGGATGGGGAATCCAGAGATGTTACCAGCAAAATAAAATCGTAGTGTTATCTCTGTGCTGCTGACTCCCTGCTCTGGATGGTTGCAGCCACCTGAATCTTGGACTCATTAATATTTTAATATTTTAGGGAGATGGGCAGCAGGAGGTTGTGAGATGTCAGATGTCTTTGAAAAGCAAAGAGTGTTTGGAAGGAGATGATGGACGGGTGGTTGTCGTAACTCAGCACTGTAGTAGCAGTGATAAGACCAACTCCCTCCTGTCTCCTCCCCCTCCCACACGTACTGATTCTGAAGGAATCAGTGAAGACATTTGCGTTCCCGGGCGAGGAGGTGACACCTCAAAGGATCTTTACCCAGCCTGCGCATGGAGCCAGTGCTCGCTCCGCTCTGCCTCCCCCACGCTCTGGGTGACGACTGGTTTCCCTTTCTTCTCAGATGGATAAGGCTCTTCGAAACATAGGCACTGCTGTAATAAATCAGAGAGAACTGCACGTGGTTGTGTAGCTCACAGGGCTTGCTCAAGGTAAGCAACAATTAAATGAAATGGCGCACTGCTCAAAGCTGGAACCAGGCCTTCCAGGGCCACACTTGGGGCCCTTTTAGGAACTCTTCAGTCATCAGAGCATTTCACATGTAATCTGACAAGAAAGTGTATTTAAGATGCTTTTAGTTCCATTTGGGACGTGTTTAACACTGCTGCTGAGATGTAATTAATTTAAAAATAATCAGTTTGTTTCTTTAGACAATGGGATGAATGCTTAACCAAAAAGCTTTCCTGATCATGGCAGTTTTAAATCTGGGAGAGATCTCTGTGTTCTTTCTTAATTGAACACCTAAAGAAAAAGAAAGGGCTTGGACTCATAACATTTTTAGTAGAAGTAAATGTTAGATTTATTTAGCCCTGTTGACTTTTGAAATACAGCCACTAATAGCATCTGTTTAAACATTGTCCTCCAGAACGGATAAAACGTTTTATCACTCAGCATTAAATCCACCAGCGGAGCATTTTATATACCCCTCCGCCCCTTGCACTGTTTCTCTGGCAGCTCCAGCAGCGTGTTCCTGTGGGATGGGTCATGGGGCGCCCGCACAGAAGGCGTCTGCGGAGCTGGCAGGGCAGGCAGAGCAGCGGCCGCGGTGTGGGGCACTGAGTGCTGTGTGCAGGGCGCTGGAGCCAGCACGAGCGGCCAGCAGGCACCCACCTCACCCCACCGGGGACGGGACGTGCCCACAGCTGGCAGTGGGCTGGGCAGCGATGCTGAGCACCTGCTGCTATTGGGCGGGCAGTGATAGCCGGGCACCTGCTGTGTGCGGCACTGGGGCTCAGGCCGTGGGGATGAGGCTTCCCACCCATGTCAGGCAGTCTGACACACCTGTCCTCGTCTGTGTCTGCAGGCTCCACGTCTGACTGCAGCAGAGGGAGCTCTGTGCTAGCTGTGCTGTGCTGTGTTTCTTACCTGTAGCTGAGCTGACCTGCACAGAAGCGCGATGGCCCCGTGTGTGACCTTGTCTCAGAACTGGAGGATCTTCCTTCGGTGCTGGCTCTGATTGCAGAGCGTTCCTTTGTCTCAGCGGTATGTTACAGAAATAGGGGTAGGAATGTGTAATACTCGAACTCGTGGCAGATACATCTGCGATGTAAGCAGCCTTAAAGGCTGATGATGAACACAACTGCACAATTAAAAGATGTCTGCAGGAGTACTGTTGTCCTCTCTGACCAGTTCCAGCCTCAAACTGCTCCTCAGGAAGGGGGAATGGGATTGAAGCACAGAGCTGCTCCCCATCAGGGCTTTTCTGCTTCCACCTGAGAATCAGAGTGAATGGTTTTGACATTCTTTTAAGTCCAAAATACATCTGGCATGGCTGAGAGCAGCTGAAGCTGCATTTGCTTTTGTTCCAGTTATGCACAGAGAGGATGGGATGTTTCCCCACCACCAGCTGTTGTTTGTCTGATCTGTCAGTGCAGATCTGGGGACAGAAGGACACGTTTCATATCGCGGTGCTGTGCCTGGTGTTAACCTTGATATCAGCGTGTGAGAAGTTAGTGTCTGCAGGTGAGCGTCGCACAGCTGCACCAAGAGACGCTGGGATTCCTCATCATAATTAGCATTGATTTCCCTTTTGTTTGGGGGCCGTGTTGTTTGTGAACTCATTAGGCTGTGACCCGCATGTAAGCCTCGCATTTATGCTCTGCAGAAGTCAGCGCATTTGCAGTGGGTTATTATACTTCTGAGGCTGGAGTTGTTTAACGTGCGTGATGAGAAAACTGTTTAGAAATATTTCAAGTAAGAACTATAAAAACAGGTTCCAAGGATACTTTTTTATAGCCGGAATCTGTTCTCCTGCCTAAATGTGACATACTAAAAAGGCAGCACTCTGTTTATGAAACCAGTGTGGAATCTCAATGCCTGTGCTCATTGTTCCTGATGAATAGGGGGTGGCAACAGCGCGGATGGAGCCTGCTCAGAGCTGATTTGGCTCAGTTATTGCTTTCTTCAGGAGGGCTTGACTCTTTTGTGCTGCATTATCTTCCAAGTGATGTAGCCCAATGCAATAC
Organism: Numida meleagris; assembly: GCF_002078875.1. Classification (NCBI taxonomy): domain Eukaryota; kingdom Metazoa; phylum Chordata; class Aves; order Galliformes; family Numididae; genus Numida; species Numida meleagris. The sequence goes on along the minus strand of NC_034426.1, from coordinate 9,860,703 downwards.
GCCTTTTGAAATGGGAAGGATTTATGCAGTGGCTTGTAGGAGCAGTTCTGTTCAGAAGATGGAAGTGCTACAAGAGGAAAGCATTCCGTGCTGTGCTGTGGCAGGGCCGGCTGGTGGCCGCGTGGGGCTGTGTCCCGCTGCAGTCGGCAGCAGCCTGCAGCTAGCTCCGTAGCACAGCTCGCGGGGCAGGTGTGACACACGTTTGGTCCAGACATCTCGCAGGTGTTGGGTTAGCACACCATCTGCTGTAACTGGAGCTTTGCTCCACACTTCTGAGCAGAACGCTGCTGGGGGGAGCAACTATGTGAGCATCCTCATGCTTTTCCTTCAGACAAAATTATTTCAGGGGATTCAGAACGAAGGGGACTTTAAAATTCAGGGCATTTTATTCCCTGTGCTTAAAGAATACAGGGAATGAATAAATAAGAATTAGAAGGGAGAAAAAGACAGAAAACACAACAGGGTCATCTTAGAGCAGCAAGATGGCGATTAGGCAGTTGAAAAGTCTCCCCCTGAAAGCAAATATGATGTGAAAGAATAAACGAGTTACGCAGAACCATTTCCTAATCCCAAATAATAAGAAGCCCTTAGTAAGGAGTAAATCCTCTTGTCCTTACATATGCTAAGCCCCCGGGATGTGGCTGCCCTGTGTCTTCATTACCCTCCTGAACATCTCTATGTATATGCTTAACTTTCAGAATAGATGCAGTTCCACTGGGACCGTAATTGCATGGTGCTGCAGTGTTCCGTTGTGTCCTCCCGTATCCTCCTTCCCCTCCCCTTGTTTCTAACCCTTGCTATTATGTTATTCTAGGATGGTGGGTTTTTTTTTTCCTGCAGAAGTCCTCCAATTTGTTTCAGTTGATGAATCAAAGACCCAAGCTTCCTTTTAAGCACTAATTGGGAATGTGCTTTGTCCTTAAAATGAGAAATGCACTGTACATCCCTTTGCTGCTGACTGGGCTGAGGATATTTACATGACTTACGATTATATTCCTTTATGTAGCTGCAGCACAAGTTCTGACCTAGTTGCCAGGTATTACACAAGTCAGTGCAATTTTAAGTTAACCAAATGAAGTCCAGCTTTTAGTATAGTTACGGAGCCAGCATGCAAGGATGGCCCTGGCAAATCATCCTTTGGCATTGCTTCCACCTCAGCTGAGATGCGTGTGGTTCTCATGCAGAGCACGGAGCAGCCCGGGCTGTGCAGAGCTCAGGCCCCGCTTGCCAGTGCCAGGACACTGAGGAGGGAAGGGACCGGCACAGAAGTGCAGGAACTTTTCACTCCCCCTGGCTACAAGCAAGCAGTGCTGTTTGGTGATGCAGAGTAAGGCAGCGTTGCAGGGTTTTTGTTTTGTTTTGTCTTGTTGTTCTTTTGGGGGGTGAAATTTGAGGCTGAACGTTCTCATCTAAACCGGAGCTGTCAGAAACATGTGAGTTAATGAGACCTTCCTCTCAGAGATGCTGCAGGGCTTTGTTTGCTGTCAGCTGCAAGGTGGCCCCAGCTCTGCGTGCTGCAGCGGACGGGGCGTCACAGAGCTCCCAGCAGAGCACCCCGTGTGCATCAGCTCTCCCTGCAGCTCTGAGAGAGCACGATGCGTCTGGTGCTTCTCGTGTCGTCTGGAGCCTTTTTTTTATCATTAAAGTCAAATGGAAATTTCACAGAGGGAGGCAATTTATTGTCCCCACTCTTTGGCCAGCATTCATCAGGGGGCCAATTAAAACAATGCAGTGCTTGTTAATAATAATTCAGAGTAACTTTTCACTCCAGTGTGTGTTATTTAGCAAGGCACGCTGGGACGTACCCGGCACACTTCAAAGCACCAAGTGCATCGTGCGTCCCGGATGCAGCTCAGCTCTTTGCCCTTTCACCATGACTTCCCAGGGCAGCTGAAGGGCAACCTTGCTGAGTCTGAGTGGAAAAAATGACAATTTAAGGAGAAGTTAGCACAGACTTTATATATTGTGTCCCAGTTAATTCCTGGGTGCAGAAGTGGAACTTCAGTTGGAATGCTGCTCTGGTTCTTTGCAGCTTGCAGCAGCACCTCTGCGTTAGCCATTACTGTACACGATAAAGCCGTGGCGTGATTTAGCAGATAAATGGACGCACATCCGTAGGTCTCATAAACTGGTGAAGCTCCAGTGATCTCACTCCTACAGTTAATGAGCTGCTGGAATTAATTACAAATCTGATTGATGGTATTAACCTGTGTGTAGCTCTGTTTAACACGCACCCTGAAAGCAGGCACGTCTTACATTACTTGTCCTGCCAGAAGCTGTGCTAAGGGTTGCCAGGCTCAGCGTGCAGCAGGGTCCTTTGTTGCAAAGAGGATGCATGTGGGTATGTGTTAAGGAGTGTTCTTAAATGGGGCCTCGTGGGCTGTGCTACGAGAGCTTGTATCTGTGGTCTCGCTGTGCTGTTTGACTACCTAAAAAATCCTGCCATCTTCATCTCTGTGACTGAATGTACTTCCTGCCTTCCATGTGAACTTGTGGATACTTCATTTTTCTTGTAGCTCTTTTCCAGGCAGTTTATGTTGCTGGAAGCCCCGGTTTTGTTCAGCTCTGCAGCCCATCTCCATGGGCAGTGCCAGCCGCCCGTGCAGGTCTGTGCTCCGATGCGCTGCGTTCTCGGCGCATCTGTGCTTAGTGAACTCCAGAAGGACGTCTCATAAGCTCTGCCATTATGGCACAATAATTGTCTTTAAAAGTGGCTGCAAGTGTGAATTTACTCTACTTATTTCTGATGTCCAGCGAAGCTTTAGACAGCAATTTAATCATTATTATTGCTACTGTACAGCTGCTCTCTGGAGGAGCTTAAACCATGTCAAAATGGGAACCAACATAACGAGTCTGACAGAATTTCGGAAGGAGCGATTAAATTTAGGATAATGAGTTCTTCTGAATTTTTAATGTTATTGCAACAGTTCACTCTGTTGCAGCCTGTTCGTCTCTGCGTTCAAAACCAAAATGTGCAATTGGGAATTGGGCTGCACAGGAATGTCCTGCTCCGGGTCTACTCCTCTTAACATATATATAAAAACACAAGAGAAAAGTAAGCAGCACACCCTCTCTGTGTACAGCTTGCTCAATCTTAAGGCAGTATTGCTGCTCGCCGTACTGCCCAAATTCAGTGCTTGCGACATGCATGCCTCCAGCTGCGGGAATCAGCGATGCCGCAGGGAGCTCTGTCTCACTCCTTTCCTGCAGTCGCAGTGAGGGCTCCAGCCCCATTTTCAGTTGCATAGATTATACTGTCCTTGATATTTGGGGCCTGAATGATTAAAGGTAAATCAAACTTTGGAAACGCATAGGGGGGACTGAAACGTGACTGGCTGCAGTGACTGAAGAACAGCACTATTCTGTTTGATTTTTATTTTGCTCTGATGCATCGTGGGGTTTCTCACACTCCACTGCAGCTGCTGGAGCTTGCAGCTTTCCGGGGAGATGCTCCAGTGGCACGGTCCTTCCACAACCAAGTGTCGGCCTTGTTGCTTTTCTTGTGCTGCTGTATTACAGAATCTGGGTAGCCGCGCAGGAGTCCTCTATTTACACAGTGCAAAACCATTGGTAAGAGGGGTTTTTTCTGGAGGTCAACAGATATTAAAAGATGGACTGGTTTTTGTATGCTGACAAGCTGGAAGTTAGAGATGTTTTGTGCTGTCGCTGGCTGGTGCTTTTAAAATAATAATAAAAAAGGCAGTCCAGCATATGAACAGACACTGGAATTTGAGGCGCTGTGTTCCGCTCTGAGCTCTGCTGTGTGCTAGGAAAGCTGCTCAGGCTTTGTGCCTCTGCCGCTCCCTGCCCCACAATAAAATGAGTGCCCCCGAACGCAGGGTTCCAACCGCAGCAGTGCTGATAGATGGCATCTGGCGCTGGCAGGCAGCGCTTCTGGTCTCTCCTGATGGGATCTGCATCTATTTGTGTGGCACGGAGAGCAGTAATTCCCATATCTTGGGTGCTGAATAATGTGATATAATTAATAAAGGTAATGACAATTTCTTCACTGAATACCAATTGATGCTCAGCCTTCTGAGGGAACGGAGATCGGGAATGGAAAGCAGATGGGCTGATGGCACATAAAGAAATTATTTCTTTGATGTAAAAGGCATTTAGGAAGTGTTTCATCTATGGCAGGTTGAAAAATGAAGCAGGTTTCATAGAAGCCGTAAAAATGTCTTAATCTGTCGCTGTTCCTTCTTTACTGGAGACACGAGGGAGCTCAGTTCAACACAAACTCCCCAGTGCCCATGACCTTAAATGTCACTGCTTCGCTCGTGAGTTAACTGTGTTCTGGGGATGCAGTCGCTGTAACAGGTTCTTCCCATCTGAAAAGATGCACTGGTGAGAAAGGAGAAAGTGCAAACTGGCTCCAATGCAATGCAGTGAAACAGAGAAAGGAGCCCCAGATGAGGGCGTTCTCTGGTTACTCAGCCCACCCTGCTGCTCGTGCCCACAAAGCGCCGGTTGCCGAACCCTTCTGTGACGTGCAGCATTTGAGCTGCACTGGCTGTGAACGAGCAGCGTTATCTAATGGCTGCTTCGTCTGTTGTGGGTTTTGTTGTTGTTTTTTATGGTGTGCTGAAGTGCCAGGGTGAAATCTGAACTGCCTCACTGATCAGCTCAGTACTAGGAAAAATAAGGATGCAATTAGGATTTGGAAAAATTAGATTAAATACCCATTTCCTCATAGAAAGATATTAAGGCTCCTCCTGTTTCATATTAAACTCCAAACGGGAAGGCAGGCTGGACGGCAGCCCTGTAATTGGTGCAAATGGCACAGGACATGCTTGGAAGCACCTAAAGAGCCCAACTTCAGCTAATCTGATTCATAGCTGCAGGAGGGTCACATCTTCTCATGGTTTTACTGCAGGCAGAATTGCCTTTGTCCTTGCTTCTCCTTCCCTGTTCAGCCAAGTCCTGTTTTGTGGTTTAAATCTTAGCTACTTCTTGCTCCAATGTCCTCCGTTACTGCCCATCCTGCCTGTGGCAGTCGGGCTCTTCTCCATCCCCTCTCTCAGACTCCCATGGCTCAAAACTGTTCCTGTTCATTCTCTGGGATCTCAGTGTGTGAGAAGAAGGGGCCATCTTGATGGGAGGTGGGGATGCTGAGAAAGCCTTCCTCTGAGGCGTGCCCTTCCCTCGCACAAGGCCCATAGGACCGGGCTGTTTCTGGATGTTTGCTCTGGAGGCCTCGATTTGCGAGATGCCATCACCTCTCTGGGCAATGAATTGTGCCGCTAGGTTCTTCATCTCTGAACGAGCTTGGAAGTCCATGTGCCTGGGATAAACAGAAGTGAGCGGGAGAGTTGTTAGGGTTAGGTTGGCTGGGTCAGCTGGTTCCGCTGACAGCCTATTGATTGCTTCCAAGTAAGGAGATGAAATGGAACAAACCCACCCACACCTGTGTTTGCTGGGGTCCAGCTCTGCAGTTCTGCGATGAAGCAGCATCCTCTGTTACTCTCCCCATATTGTTTGCTTTGAATTACTGATGAATTGGCATCATGATGCCACACTAACAAAATTCATTTAATTGGTCCCCTTGTAAATGGCTTTCCGTAAGGCAAAGCTGTTGTCCTAGACAGCACTCTTTGAAAAACCTTTTTTTCTTGAAAAAAGGATTAGAAATATACTTACTTTTCTCTGTATGCCCCCTTGACAAATGGAGCATGATGTTGTTTATACAGTCTTTGAAAAGCTTTCTGAAGATAAAACCATCAGTATATAAAAACAGTTTCTTAACAGAGGCAGCATTTGTTGGAAAACCTTCATTGGTGGTAGAGTGGGAGTAATTAGGTGCAATGTAATCTAATGACTCAAAACAACAAACAAGCTTTGGCGTAGCTGTTTAAGAACACGGTTCTCCTGGGGAAACCTAATCTGAAAGGAGCGGCGGACGGAGCAGCACCACGAGCTGAGCTGCGAGCAGGGCAGGGCTCTGCTCCGGGCAGCACCCGCAGCACGAGGGCACGACACGGCTCCCCGTGTCTGGGCTCGCTCCTGCCACGCGCTCCCCTTCCGTCTCTCGCCGTCCGTGAGTGCTGCGGGGCAGCGGCCGTCAGTCTGCCCTGGGTTTGTGTACAGGTTTTGGTTGTAGTTGTTAACCGCAGTTCTTGGTATAACTGAAATTAATTCCTGTTTTCTCTGTGCACCCCCTGATCCTTTATATGCCGCTACGTGTCAATGGTGGAGTTTCTACACCAAAGTGGAAATGCAAAGTGCGAATGAGAAACAGCCTTTGCCATTAGTTACACAGAAACAGGAGCTCTGCAGCGCACATCTCTGCAGCCAAGTGATGCACGGCCGCGTCCCCGAGGTCAGTCTGTCCTGTGGTGATTTTTAGTACCTCCTAGAGATGTCTGAAGATCAGAAGTTAATTTTCATGCGCCTTTTATAACCGCTTTATAATTAATTTCTCTGAACCAGTTTGTTTTTCTGCTGCCAAACACTTCAATGCTTATATGTAAATTTTCAACATCTGAAGCCTTCTTCCTTTAGAAGAGAATACAGGGCAATCATCAGATAAAAGTCATTACATATTCAGAGCTATTCTGCTCCACCGATAATAAAACATTCTTAGGGGAAGGTGACCTTTCTACAATAGACTTATTAATGTCAGGACTTCAGAATTGTCTTTTCTCATTACAAGTCTTACCAAAAACATTAAAAAGAGTGAAGTTTATGATCTTAAAGATATGTCAAAGCGCAACCATTAAAGAAATTTTCACAGAATGTTATTTATATAACCTATTTTTTGTATTTTATGTGGCAAGTATTCTGAGTCAGTCTTCGTTCAAGGGGAGCTCTACATTCGCGACTGCTTTCTGTTTCTGACATCAATCTAGTACCTCCTGATAAGGCTGTGTTTGTACCCTGGAGCTGCCCCACGGCTGGGGGGGCTGAGCTCCAGAGGGGGCTGTGCTCCTGTGAGCACTAGGGCAGATTTTACATGAGGATATGCAGAATTCTGTCAAGAGAAAACTTGCAAATATCACTGTGTCGTTTAAAACTCTGTAAACAAAAACTACTGGTGCCAGCTGTAAGCATGGGAGACTTGGGTAATTCCTGCTTATTCACCACCAATTGACAACACCTTCTGTTCATGGACACAGGTGGAGGGAGGGGGGATGCATTCATCCAACTAAGGAGCTGTAGCAGAAATGCTGAGTCACGGCCTGAAGCAGTGATGGAGCACCTGGTGGGAAGGCAGGGCCAGCCCAGGGGAGCTCAGCTGCAGTCAATGCCCCTGAGTGACCGGATGGGAAAGAGCCAGGATGCACCCCTTCCCAGCCCTCATTTAATGGCTGGCAGTGGAGGGGATCTTGCTGGAGATCTCTGTGTACCTGAGGCCTTCTGAAGGTAAGCAGCTTCTTTCCTTTGTTTCTGTGTACTCAGCTGTTGCGTTTGAGCAAACCCTCACTTGCTGTAGCCTAGGACTTTGCTATTTTATTGTCACTGCTGTACTTTCTATCATGTTACAGTAGCTTAGCACCTTCCCTGTACTATTGCTGAGCCCATTGCCGGGTTGGAGTTGGTATTAACAGTAAAATCCTATTTCTGTTGTTCTCCACATGCTGGGAGTGTGTGTCTGCAGAATTAGTCTCAGTGAAACCAGGAGAGCTCCAAGAGAAGGATGAGCACAGCAGTGATAGGGACAAGCTGTTGCCGAAGGACAGTTCTGAACATTTGAACTGAAATGCGTGACAGGATTTAGTGAAGGAAGAAAAAGAGGAAATCAGGACTTAATTTCCTACAAGCTTTTAGCATTCAGAAAGCTGGAAGGTGAGCCCGTTCATCCTGTGGGTTGTGGTGATACATGCAAATGACAACATGATTGATCTCTGCTAGGAGAAGGACATCAGCTCTTTCAAATGTAGTTGTGTTTCTGTGCCATTCTGAACTCTACACCAAGGTGAGGGTAGCTCTGTTGGAACCCCATCCCAGGACTTCCCGCTGCTGTTCTGGTCTCCCCCAGCAGCGCTCTGCTGAGCTGTTGTGAGCGCGGGAACTCACCCCCATTGCCTATGTGTTGGTATCTTTGCAAAATCAATATTTTAAAGAAGGTGAAATTATTCATCCTACTAGAATCATGATTCAGGCAACGACTGCATCAATATTGATGCAATAATCGAACTTTAATTTCAGTTGCAAAGTAACCTACCGTCCCCACTTGAAACAAAACAACTGAAAATGGAGAAACCCTCATGTGAGAAAGGGAGCGTTACGGCGCGGGACAGCCTTTGCAGTACGCTGCTGCAGGACCCCGCCCGCGGCTTTGCTGGCTGCCTCCCGCTGTCCCGGCGCCCCGTGCCGCCTTCCTCTCGCCCCAGCTCTGCTGGGCGCGGGGCCGCGCTCCCTGCTCTGTGCCAGCCCGGCTCCGCGGCTGCTGGCGCGTCCTGCCACGCGCTGTGCGGGAGGCAATCACTGAAAAAAAATGGAGTGAACAGAACCCACGAAGTTCGTTCTTCTGCCTCCGCGATGTCTGTAAGGTCGTTCTGCTTGAGGTGTGAATCCTGAAAGTTCCAACGAACCCCTCGGTCCCGGCAGGATTCCGGCTGGAAGCCCTCACGCACCGGCTGCCTGCAGCCGAGCGGGGCTGGGGCGAGGGGCGGGCGCTGCCCAAATTCGGTTGGCGTAGAGGATCCATCAAAAGCGGTGAGGAATCTGTGTGGTGGTTGGTTTTTCCGCCATGTTTTTGAAGATTGACCGAGTGTTTTTAGTCTGGTGAAACAGTTTTCTCGGAGAAATCCCAGAGCCCCTTCCCCCGTTTGGGGGTGATCTAATGGGGCTCAGTGCGGCCGGTTCGGAGCTGTGCAGGGACCCGGCACTGACGGGCACAGGAAAATGGCTTTTTTCAGCAGCTTGCAAACAACAGACTGAGAACGTTTAAAAGAGGGAGGGCCACGGGAATACTTCCTTTGTCCTGTTGTGTTTTTTCTATTAAGCATTATCTTGAGAAGCCCGAAGAAGCCTGTTTATTGAGGAAATAAGATTCTGTTTTAGTGGTGGATGCGAGCAGAGGTTGGGAAGGGGTCCTGGAGCCAGCTGGTGCAGGAGGGAGGGAGAAAAGAGGTCATTCATTATCATTTGTCCTCACAGTTGCCAGCAAAGCAGAGGAAGGAACATGTCCTCTGGGATTCCCCAGCTGGCAGGAACATCTTTGCAGGCTGACTTCCAAACACACCAGCAAATGGAAACAAAAATATCAATTCACTGGAGAACTGCAGCTTCATGGATGTTGCTTTAATCTGAAGAGCTGCATAATGATGAGAAGTAGGGAAAAAAAAAATAAGATCACCATCTCCTGGAAGCTAGGAGGAGCATCTAGGAGCACATCCAAAGTGCTTTATGTTCAAGGCTCACCAGAGCTTCCATGCCTCTTTTGTTTCTATTTTGCTCTACTTTCCTTCTCCTAAAAGCTAGTTCTGCTTTGTCCTGTGTGATCCCAGGGCTGAGCAGATGCCCACTGTGTCTGTCCTGGCCAGCATGGTGTTTCTCCATTTCCAGACAGCAGCTACCTCATTTTTCCACTGATTGTAATTTCCTCCATCTCTGTAATTAGCTCACCTAATGCATTGGCTACAAACAGTGAACTGATCAGCTCGCTCCTCTCTCCATGATGCTTGTCAGCTGCTCTCAGTGCTGGCTGTGCAGCCCCTGCTGTCCTGCCCCATCCCTGTGCTTGCTCCTGGGTTCATTCACTGCAGGTCCGTGCTGCAGGTGGGATGCCTTTGACACCCGGTGATCCCCTGTGCTTGCTATTGAATGCCTGCATGCAGATGGCCACAGCCCAGGATAAGCAAATCTCTGAATCAAATGCTGCCTAAGGACAGGAATCACCGTGGCAGCCTTTATTTGCACGTGGGGCAGAACAGGCAGTTCTCTGTCACTCCCCCCTGGTCTTTTGATGCTGCTGTAGCATTACTTCTGAATGATTGTCGTTGGTCATCCCTTGGGAACGCTGGCCCAGCTTCGGTGCAGAGGCTGTCTGCAGTTTCCGCTCAGATTTGTTGCCGCTAAAACAAATGAGATGGTGCCCAACTCCTTTCTCTCCCATGCTGTCATGTCATTGCTCAGCTTTACGGGCAGCTGCCAGGAGTCAGGAACAGCCCCTGTGCCCGGGGGTCTGCGGAGGGGCCGCGCGTGGTGCAGCTGTACGGTGCCGGGGCGGATTCCCGTCCCTGCGGAAGGAGCGAGCAGCTCGGCGGCGGGAGGTGCTGGGGGAGCCCCGCGCTGCTGCCGTCCTCGGGGTGAGCGCTGTTAATCCCCCGCGCCGCGGTGTCTCGCGGTGCCCGATGCCGGTGCAGTGCGTGGCCGTGCTCGAGCTCCGGGCTGCGCCGCGGCCCTCGGGGAAACGCGTTCATCCGGAGCTGTGCGTGTCACACCTGGCAGCTGCGGGGCGGCTGAACGTGCTGAGACTGAAGCTGAGGGCAGGTTATCTGTGGTAAATTACTTTGATCGCGGTCTCCGTTATTTAGCCTTTATCCCAACTTCGTGCCGTAGGGGAGACGGTAAGATTCTCCCACTGCGAATACATTTTTGTTTCCCCCCGTCCGGCGTTGCCCCCAGCAGAGCAGGACGGCGCAGCCCCATCCCCCTCCCCCCGCCGCGGGGCAGTGGGCGGGCTGCAGGCACACGTTGCGTTGTGCCAGGGTTCTGCTGTGGGAAGCTTTGGCTTCCTGGGTGATTTGAAGAGCTATTGTCTACAGGAGAACAAAGTCAGAATAACCATCCCTGCCAGGCGCTGTGTTACAAACAGAGAACATTGTGTTCCTTGCTCACAGTTCCTGGCAGTTTATCATGTTCATTTGCTTGTATCTTTGTGTCAACATCCTGATCAATTTTATTGCAGCTGCCTGTGCCCAGAATATTGCTGTGGGTAGTTCTGATGGGGATTTATGGACAGGAAGAAGTCATTTATAGTGACCATAAGTGAAAACTTCAAAACATTGGGGAAAAAATAGCAGCTATAGAGCCACGTGGTCATTATTTACGTGGCAATATTCTCCTGTAATTCTTTTCAATGTAACCTAGTGGTTCATGGGCCACGTTTACCTCCCTGTGTGCTTGTGGTGCCAAGAGATTTGTGCGTGCTGTGACAACATGGTGAATTCAGGCTGAGCCCACTGTCCAGCTGCTCAGCAGCACAGCATCCATGAGCACAAGACAATACCTGAAAGTAGCTTTTGGGGCATAACAGGTGATTGAGGTGTGCAGAAGGTGGGCACTGGGAGTGGGCCCCTGCACTGCTCAGCGCAGTGTGGCCCCGTGCTGCGCTCAGACCCACAGCCATTGTGCAGCAGGGTGCCCAGAGCAGCGGTAACGGTGCCTGGCAGTGGGCTCTGCTCAGCTCCTCGGCCTCGCTGCATCATCTTGGGCAGCACTGTCACCTTCAGCCTGCTGCAGTTTGTAAGGTCTGTGTGGGGAATGCAAATGAGAAGAAAACAAATTTTGTCCTTCGAAAGATGCAGCAAATGATTTTCATCACACAACAACTGTGAGGAATGCAGAGCCTCAGTATGTGCCCCTGAATGTTTTCAGCCTGCAGGCTTTGCTCCAGCTGTTTCTGGAACTGCTCGTTCATTTCTGCTGCTTCTCACAGTGATGTCTCCATCCATGTAAGTGCTACATCAAAGCAAGGCCCGAGTGGTGACTGCAGTCAGGGACTTGCATTGAAGACAGCCAATGCTGCCTGTCACAAAACCAAGAAGGAAATTGGTATCACAGTGTTATCTAAGAGAGATGGGTGTATATTGCAGTATCAATGACATTTTAGGTATTTGTTTGCACTTGTATTAAGAACAGTGCAACCCAACTGAAAGAACAAATCATTTCAATACTGAAATCCCAGAATAGCATTACTGCAAAATGAGCCAGGGCAGGAGAGAGGAGCCTGCTGGCTCCTTCGTGGGAGCTGGGCTGCAGGTGGAACGCAGCAGGGAGGTGGTTTGCACCAAAGGCACGGTGTCTGTAGGCATCAGAAGTTAAATCTGGAGCTGCAAATTGCCACAGTAGTCATTCAGACACAGAAGTTACACAAACGTCCCTTGTTCACCTCATTCCACTGCACCAGTGTTGCTAGTGGCTGGCTTTTCTGTGGGATCTTTTCTCAGCGGAGCGGGGGACTCTGGCAGTGTCTCCGTGGCAGGGCAGAGGAGCACGGTGCAGGTGAGCCCATGTTCAGGAACTCGCAGCAGTGTCAGCCATTGTGTAAGACAATTATTTCATTCCAAGCAGGTATAATATTTAAAATGAGTCAAAATTTTGACTCACATCTGCTTTCCAAGATATTTCTGAAGGAGTGAAGGATGCTTTTCCTCTGGGTCCTTACACTGGAATGTTTTCTGAAACCCATTACGTGGGTGACGTCGGCAAAGCTTTGTGATTTCATCATTTGATATACTGTCATTCAGTGCAGCAGCCTCGCTGCATAAAGGTCTTAGTATTTAATAGCACAAATCCCCCATGAGTCTCGGGCAGAGGATGAAAATTACGTTTTTAATTACTGCGCGCTCAAAGCGTGCTCGTGCTCCTGCTCCGTCCTGCGTCCGAGGGCCGGCAGCTGCGGGGCGGGCGAGGCGGCTGGGTCCGCGCGCCGGGTGCGGGGGGTGCTGCTCCGCGGAGCCTGCGGCGTGTGCTGGGCCCTGGCCGCGGCCCCCGCTTCTCTTCTCTCGGAACTGCTTTGTCCCGAAGCGTACCCGGCCCCTCCGGGAGCGGTTGTGTTGTAATAATTGCTGTTAATTGGGCGTTGAAGCGCTCCACCCAAACGGCATTGCCTTCCACGTGTTCGGTTGGCGGCGGTTTATCTTTCTGGTGAGAAGTGGGGACTGATGGGTGCCACGAGGCAGCGAAGAATCACGGCGCGTGTGAGCGGGGGGGATTTCCTCACGTCGCAGTGGTGCCGATTCTTCTTTAATTGTTTTTAGACGCGTAGCAGAGGGACTCGTGACGCCGGGCGGAGCTGGCAGGTAAGCCGGGGCACTGCTCGCCTTCCGGCTGCGTCCCCAGCGCGGAGTGTTGGGCTGTAACGCCTTGCTGCAGCCGGGTTATGAAATGAGGACAGCTGCTGCTTGCTGAACGGCTCTGAGGTCGCAGGAGAGGTAGTAGCACGTGTTGCCTATTTGTAGGAGTCAGAGAAGAAAGCAAAGAAATAAAGAACGAGAATGGAGGAGGGGGTTGTATTCCTGGAGAGCTGTGGTGGAGGCGAGGCGAGGCGGCAGCCCCGTCTGTGCTGCTGCTGCGTCTTGTCCCGGTGGTCAGAGAGGAGCTGGAGGATGAATTCGCTTTATCCCAGCAGCACGTGCTGGTTCCAGCGGGCTGCTGTTAGGCGTGGTGTGTGTGAAGCGCAGTACAGCTGGCATCGTGTCCTCTGCTGGCCCCGGGGGTGAGGAAGCTGCTGTGTCAGTTTGCTTTTTCCTGCGCTCCGTGATGTGGGTTTGTGTCCCACAGGTTTTGAGAAGGTGGTTGTGCTGTGGGGGCTGCAATCTGCATCCTACGCTCGGGTATCTGTTTCTTTGGAAACTAGACTGCAGTTGCAATTTACATAGAATTGCTCTTTTCAAGAAGAGATGATGGGACTGATTTGGACTAATTACAAAGTCACTCAAATATCTTGGGTGTGACAACGTCATTCATCCTATTTCTCAAAGTCTGGTATTTCTGCCGGGCAGGGTGGGCACTACAAAGCTTTCTTCCTTGACCTCCCCAACCTTAGCAGCACAACAAAGAGTGGAGATAAATTTGTGCCGCTGCAGGGGTGCATAGGAGACAGGCTGGCTTTGTGGCTCTTGCAGAAATTGTTTGCTTTGTGCTGCTATGGTTCTCCTTTATGTGCAACATCTGGGTGTGTGGGCATGGTTATCTCACAGCAGGCTGTAACCAGATCCCTGGAAGAAAGCGTTTTTTTCTTTTTTCTTTTTTTTTTTTTTTGGCCACATTTAATCTTCAGTAAACATTTTCTCAAGAAAAAGTGAAAGGGAAAACACAGAGCAGCACTTGGCCGTGCTTCTTTGTTGGGAGCACCTCTGTGACCTCAGGTGGTGGAAGCACAGAGCAGAGTGGCAGTGGCTGCTGCTCGGATCCTGGTTGCTGGTTGAGGCAGTGGCTGCAGCGCGTGGTCAGCTGCTGGGGAGTGCCCAGAGCAGACACTGCAACCATCCTGAGATAACACGCGTTACAAATGGGGACGGTATGTGCCTACGTTTCCAAAGTGAAGTAGGTGAATAGTCTGTGAGGCACTGGTGATGTCTGTTATGCTTATCAGGGGCTTGCTCAATTAAGTTATTTTGCAGTGACATCCAATGGGAGGAAGGTAATAAGAACTGTAATTAGGTTGTAAGTATCTGAGACACAGCAGCTGTGCTAGTACTTAGCAAAGGGTGTGCTGGAAGAGACAGGCCTCTCACGTGGCCTTGTTGGGCCCCTGTGGAGACCGCCCGCTTCAGAGCAGTCAGTTCTGAGATGCACGTGTGGTTTCTGTGGATCTCCACTAGGTAAAGCAGCTGTGACTTCTCTCACAGAGATATGTAAAATTCCTCAGAGCAGGGCCGCAGCATTCACTCTGGTGAGTTGCTCCTGGGGCAGATGTGGACAGCCCCGCTGGTCTGGGTGGGTCGAAGTGCTGCTGGCTTCCTTCAGACTTCCACCTCCCGTCCCGTTGTGGGGTTTCCTCGTGCCCAGGGATCTCTCCCCAGCAAACCGGTTTGGAGCCAGAGTTGTCTCCTGGAGGAAGCCGGAGAGGTGACCGCCTTCCCTTCCCATCTCCGCGTTAACTCTTCAGAAAGCCTTGCTTCATTCAAAGCAGGTATGCCAGCTGGTCCCAGCTGAAAATGTGATCCCATCTTTTCCTCCTTCCCAGTAACTATGCGTTTTGTGTTTAAAAATTAAGTGCACAACATTCAGCAACCCTCTTTAACTAGGCTGCAGTTAATCAAGCTGACTTTATTAAGAAGATCTTTGCAACCAAATGAGCTGATTACCAGCAGGAAGAAACTAAGTTCATTATCTGATTTTAAAAGCTTGAATAATTTCAGCCATTGACTTTATTGTCAGGCAAAAAACTATTTCAATTATTATTTCTAATAACTTTGGAGGACATCTTTAAAGTTCTTTACTGTGACTCCTACTTCAAATGCTACTGCGGAGATGAAAGGAACAAGCTTAACCCAATGAATAACTGATAAACCAGAAATATCACTGCCTTGCCTCGGAACATCACAGATCAGAGCTTGTCCCTTGAATATAATCATTGTGTATGCTATCTCTGGCCTTTATTGGAAGCGAAGCTCTTTTACGATATTCTGTCATTTATGACAGTTCCTCCAGAGAGTTCATTAGGATGAACATTAATGTGGCTGAGTCTAGGAAACTGCTTTTCCTGACATAATGCCAACATATATTACAATACCGCGCCAATGCAGCAGGGAAGCTTTATGGTTGTTTAATGCGTGTGTGTGTGTGTTGCAAATTGCATCACTTTTTAACTCTCTGTAAAGCAGTATCTTTTTTTTTCTGAATTGTCACTGCAATAAATATATGTAATAGGGCCTGAACAGCTGTTTTGTTCAGCAGTTATCTATGATGATTATGTATTCTTGGGTTGGTTTTCAACACTGGAGAGCTGCCATTAATCTATACTGTGCTTCAAACCATCAGAGCAGGCAGCTGGATTTTCCCTTCACTTTATTAGTATTTCATAGGGTTCTGTATACATAAAAATCTGTATTAGAAACCTCCTGCATTATGTAGTATTAGTAACTTCAAGTCCCCGGGCAGGTCACTTGCTGAGCACAGGGCAGTACGCAAGGCAGTAATGTTGGTCTACATAGTGTAGGATGCATGTAATAAATAAATATATCCATTGTTGCTGTCAGAGGATTTCATATATCTTATGAAGTAAAGCACAGTTGAACATGTTTGCTACCTCAGGAAATGGATTTCCTTTGCCCCCTCTGTCAGTTCTCTGGGCAGTTTCTCCAGAGAACTGCAGAACCCATATGGATGCTCTCTGACTTGAGCATCGGTCTCTGCAGCTGCTGAGCCAGCCGGGACAAGGTCCCCCCCATCATCCCTTGTCCTTAGCAGTGAGAAGGGCTCTGCCATTGGGTGAGTGCATTCCACTGTGAAGTGGCAGAGAGAGGAACTAGGTGGTTGTTGTGGCTGCCTTGTAAACCAGGGCTGTGCTTCCCTGCCTGGCTTGCCCTGCATGGAGGCACTGGAGGAGGATGGCTGTCCCTGGAGGCTGCAACCCGCTCGGCACCGCTGCCTCCAGCTGCAGGGGCACACATGGCCTGCTGCAGATGGGCAGCACTGCGGGGCTGTGAGTTCAGCCTGGGGTGCAGCATCCACTGCCCGTGTGCGTCCTTTGGCAGGAGGATGCTGCAGCTGGAGCCCGCCGTGTGCTTCTCCCCATCACCATGCTCTGATCTCTTTCCTTCGTCAATTCCCAGGTATGAGAGCCACGTGATTACATTTTTAATTGTTTTCAGTTTCATCTTCCTGGCCTCTCTGAGCCCATCATGTGGCACTGCTGCAGGAGGCAGCCAGGCTGTGACTGCCAATAATTAAGGAGTTTGGTGCACTCTCATGGTTCTGTGCGAACGGTTTGTTATTTCCCTAAATAGCCTGGGTTAGCATCCCATGTAGCTGATGGGTATGCTGGTACTGGTACATGGCACTGATTGATGGTGATTTCAGGACATGATGGGAAGTTCAGTCCACTTCTAAAAGCACTGAAGCAGAGTTGGCATTGTGGGGCTTGGCAGGCATGAGATTTTGTTCCCAACTGGAACAAAACAAAAAGAAGAATCAGGCTTATAGGGCTATCGGTGTTTCTAAATGGTTTGGCTTTGCTGCAGTCAAGTCATTCTGCTCAATAAAATGAGAGCTTCCTTCAATTGGATTTTACGTGAATATTGATAGACCAACAGAACAGAATGCTGTTCGGTGCCGTCTCGTGTTCTCTAATGATGTGAATGATAAAGAACAGCATAATAAATCACAAAATAAGGAACTGTTTCAAGGTTTGGTTTTCTATTCCAAGTCTTTTCAAAATAGTTACTAGTTTTAGCACCAGCAGTGGAGTTTTGTTTCTAGCAAGATGGCTCTTTCCAACAGTAAAGATGTTGGTTTTTGTGGATCTGCTGCACGTGGGGTCCCCGTGCTGGCAGCAGTGGGGCTCAGCCCGGCCACGTGGGGAGCTGTGCCCCCCGAGCGCTGCGTTGGGTGCTGCAGTGTGCGCGGCCAGTGGGCTCAGTGCCTGCAGGGCCTTTACCTCTGCCCTGTGCAGCCCAGGGACTGCAACCTATGGTGCTCGTGGTGCTGGAAGGAGGGAGAGAAGAGAATCATGGAACTTGATCAGTTAAATGGTGAAAGCCTCTGTTTATCTGACTGCTGACAGTAAGTGCTAGCACATTGTTGTGGGTGGGGAGCATTGTGTGCTGCTGCTTTCTGGTGGGATTTGGACATTGGACTCTGCCAGGAATTAAAAGCTGATCATCAGGAAACTTGCTAGCAGGTACAGTGCCTAATGGAGATCCATGTGTGCATGGAGGGTGGCATGGATAAATAACAGCAGCAGGCTTTCCTTGGATTCGCATTCTTCACCCATAAGTCATAAAAACAACTTGATGCTGGAGAAAATAGCTCAGGAAGGAAAACCCAGCGCCTTGAATTCTGAGCAAAAGCATTTCATGTCTCCGGACTGGATGTTGTGGAGGAAAAATCCATAGCAGAAATGTGCCTGTCCCTGGGGGCAGTGCTTCCCGGGGGGGGGGGGGGATGATTACAGCCGGCGTTAATATTTACTTGGATTAATAGAATGCTGTGCAGCATTGCCCAAATTAAAATCTAGGTTGTAGTTAGTAGGTGGCTCATCCTGCTCTAACAATGCAGAATAATTAATTCTTCTTTTTCATCCCACAAATAGTAATTAAAGAGAAATATTACGAAGCTGCACCTGTTTTTCATTACATGGCTGCCACAGTGAGTAAACCAGATCTTTTATTGATGAGAACAGCCACAAGTTCGAAAACCAAGTGAAGAGCAGGAAAAGCCCTGGGAGGGTCCCCGGGGACATGTGGGAAATCTGAAGTCATTAAAGCATATGGTGGCACATACTGATCACGGGCAGCTCCCGCCACCAGCCCTGGCTCCTGGTGGGCTTTCAGCTTCTCTGAGTGTTCTCACCCTGATTATTCCCCCTTCTCCATCCTTAAGTAAATCTTTCGTGGCAGGAATCGACGCAGCGCTGCACAAATACTGCTGCGTGCCATTTCCCATCCGCCTTTCCCAGTGTTTTTTACTCAATAAGGTTTCGTTCCTTATTTTCATAGCCTGAAAAGCGAGGCCCTCACTAGGAAAACAGCGGAGCAGTGGGGCGAGGGCAGCGTTCTTTTCCCTGCGCTTGTTTGCCCGTTCAGGCATGAACCGGGCCGAGGAAGCAGCTGCAGCAGATGGGCAGAGCAAAGTCGGTGGCTGCCGGGCGTGGACAGGACCGATGCGAACGGCTTTGCGCGTGGGGAGGCGGTGTGGGCAGCGAGGAAGGGGCTGAGGGTGCTGCTGCCCTCTGCGGAGCGGAGAGCCGCTCTGCAGGAGCGAGTCCCAGCGGCGCTCCGTGGAAGGGCCCGGCGCGGTGCGCGGCCGCTGCCCGTCGGGGCTGTGACCCCGCGCCTCGTCACCGCGGTGTCCGAGGGCTGTGCCCGCTGTGGGGCGGGCGGAGCTGCCGCCTGCTGCCCCGTGTTCCTGTGGCGTTTGCTGGCTGCTCTCCCGTGCCCGTGTCACAGCTCCACGGCCGATGCTCGGCTCCCCGTGCGGCAGCGGAGCCGTGTGGCGGCTTCACGGGGGCACCTGCGCCCGGAGCACAGCGCTGCGCCGGCCCTGCGGCAATCTAACGGCAGCGCCGGGTGGGGCAGCTCTGCCGGGGGAGCAGGTCCTCCGGGAGCACCAGTGCTGCCGTATAACTGATCTGTGGCGAGCACGGAGCACAGGGTTGTACATCAGTGCATATTTCTGTGCGGGAGGGGAGACCCAGGTGGTGCCAGCAGCAGAGCCTGGTGAGGACAGCTCACAAACAGAGATCTGACCCCAGAGCACGGCCCAGCGGAGCCCCTCTGCCCACAGGGACCGCACATCCTTGGGGCAGCTCGGCAGTGCCCCTGCTCCACAGCAGGCAGGAGAGGCACAAGGTCCTGCTCTCTGAGCAGACCCCTGGGTCACCAGATTAACCACATCACTGTGGTTCTGTAAAACCATTGCTATGCAGCTGATTGTAGCAGTGTTTACACTTGGTGTTACAGCTGGGACCTGGAGTCAGAGTGTGTGTGTGTGTGTCTGGCTGAGATATTTATGCTGTTTGCCAAGTTCTCCAAGTGGAAGGACATATGCTGTTGCTTGTTGGCCATTATTTATTACCATTCTCTTTTTATAGGTGCATGAATATTTATTGACATTGATTAATATTTATTTCTCATAAATAATACATCGCTTTGGTTCTGTACAACCCAGTGAGAACAATGCAGAAATACACCAAATGTGTGCAGTAAATGTGGCAGCTTGGAGTGACGTGGTGACCCCGTGGCACAGCTGGGGGACCTGGGGCCACGCGTGCTGGGTGCCGGGCGCTGCAGTTGGAAGTGCTGCTACCAGCAACTACCCCGCTCTGCTGCTCGGTGTTGGCTGGTTTTTGCTGAGTAGGACCTGGAGAGCCCTGTCGAGTCTCATGGGCTCATTGTACTGATTGGAGTGCAGGTAAACAGTGCAAAAACGGAACCCTGAGAGAACCCGCAGTCCTGGGATCAGTTAGTTCAGATGAGAGGGAAGGAGGAAACCAACATCAGAGGCGAGCACAGCTCCTCTGTGGGCAAAAGTAGGTCATTGTGAAGCAGCAAAGAGCTGAAACAAAAGAAAGAAAAGCAAAGAGAGAAGAAAAAAGGGATGGCTGGCATCACTGCGTCACAGGAAGGACGGGGCAGGACAGGATGGCCCTGTTGGTGCACGAAGGGGCAGTGCTGCTGTGGGGTGTGCGCTGCGGTCCCGCAGGCAGTGAGGCTGTGCAGTGGGTGCGGTGCGCTCAGTGCTCCCTGCCCGGTGCAGAAAGCGCTGTGAGGGTCACTTTGGGAAGGACACCATGGGGACAGGTGAGCGAGGGAGGCTTGGACGCAGGGCATTTTCCCAGTTGCTACTTAAGAACAGCAGTCTGCAAAGCCAAACTGAAAATCAAAGTTGTTTTTTTTTTTTTTTTTTTTTGCAACTTCTGCAGCTTCATTTTTCCTTGTTAGCTTAAGTATTTTCCTGCAAGAAAAATGCATTGGCAGAATTACTTGTCTTCTCAGGTTATTTCTTGCTTTCCAAATTTATACCGTTCCATCTTATCACAGTGGAAATTTCATTAGGGAAATTGTGAGGGTTTTTCTTTTAATTAACAGAGGTATAATGCTTATTTGGTCAGACTGCAGCTGCCAATTCCCAGATGTCATTGTGGCATTTGTTTAATTAAGAGCAAAATTCTCTGCATGACCAGAGATGGGCGCCTTTGGTGTTTGCAGGGTGGGCGCTGCATGGAGGGCTCAGCCCAGCAGCCGCTCCTGGGGACTGTCTGCTCCTCTCCTGAGGGATTCTGAAAGCCTGGAGGGGCGCGAACCCATTCAAAGTCTCATAACAAGAGGTGAGAAACATGGAGATGTGCTGTTATAAAGGACTCAGATCTTTATGTACATGTTCGGACTGCGCCGTACCATTGGCTGTTCCCGTTAATCTGTTTCTGTGCTAATGGCTCTGAGCAAAATACGTTCCCAGAGTAGTTTGCAGCAAGAATTAGTGCCGTCTCTGCCCTATTGCTCTTCTCCCATCAATGATTTAAAGGGAGAAATGCAGAAATCCATTTCTGGGAGGGCTTTTTTCCCCCGACCACTGATCATTCTTTTCCTTATGAAGAATAAAGCAATTAAAGATCACAGAAATTGCCGGTTTCTGGGAAGTCTGGTTTGTTTGCTTGTAATTTCAGAAGGCGATTTCTCTTTGCAAATGGAAGAATGTTCAGAATTTAAAATGTCACCTGGAGCACCTGCAGCCGCCCGTGGGAGTTTGCCCACCCGTCAGCTCTGTGAGCACACAGGCACGGAGTTCCTTTACTCCTGGGAGATCTTGTCTGGTTCTGGCTCTTCTCAGCGTGGCTGGTGCAGGGTGTCTGGGGTCAACACCAGAGCGTGTCTGACCTCGGGCCTCGTGCGCTGCGCTGAAGGCGTCCCATGAGGAGCCTGGTAAACACGTAACTTGTTGGCAGCGACCACCTGAGGGTGCGTGCAGGGCGCTGTGTGTGTGCGCCACGCGGTGCTGGGCCCCCATCCACGGGCTGATGCCAACGCGCTGGGCCACGTCCTGCTGAGGGACCCAGGCAGAACCAGCACATCGGGGCTTTTGTTCAGCCCTTCTTATAGGGACGGACAGCACTGAGCAGCACCACAGCAAACGTCTGCGGGAGCTCTGCTAACAGATGTGCTGAGGCTGGGAAAAACTTATTTTAGATAAGGCAAATAATCTTTTCAATTATCTTTTGCTGAAAATATTGTATTTTTGTAGGCATTCAAGAACATTATGGCACAAAACGCTGGTCTAATTACCATTATCTCTTCTATTATGTTTGCAGAAATGTTTCTTGGAGTTGTCATGTAGGCGCACGAGCTGTCGTTGGGGCAGGCTCCTTCAGACGGCTGTGCCGTGCAGCTCGCTCCGTGTGCTGCGGGGGGGCAGGACCCCCGGGCCGTGCCCTGTGCCGTGCCCCGTCCTGCCCTGATGGCGGCTGGGGGGGCTGGCACCCACTGCCGGGCTCCTGCACCCCGCGTGTCCCAGGGCCGGAGCAGCACCCGTGCTCTAATTGCTCCGGGTTAGTTCCTTGGAAAAAACGAAACGTGCTCTGAAAGTAATGGCATCCTCTGCAAAACCGAACTGCAGAATAAAAAGGCGGCCTTATCTGACTTAATTTCCTTTTGCTTTGATAGGTTTTGCGGTAAATTACTTATTTAGTGGATAGCATGAAACATCACATGGTGATATTTCAAACATTCAAATGCCTTGATCATTTAATACTATTTTCCCTTTTTTATTATGCTATAGGCAGAATTTTAATTATAATATTTATGCAAATTCTGTTTGTATAATCATATTTGAAAGACGGTGTGGATCAAATTTTCCAGCCAATTTATCTAAATACGAGCTTTAAACTTTCCTTTCATCACTGCCACGAACACTCTCTCCCTCAATTTGTCCTTCCAGGCATTTTCTGCGAGCGCCGCGTGGCGCGGTGTCGGCTGCAGCCTCCAATGAGAGCAGTGCACTTCGGCTGGCCGGGCTCTGGCCCTACGGGAGCACAGCGCCGTTCCCTGCTCCTCCACCTGCTCACAGTGCCACATGTAAATCCTCTGTATTAGTGTGACGGTGTTCATTAGCAAATAACTGCAGGGTTGTCTAAATGAGAAGGGCAATTAGGCGGATCTGTGGAAGACAAAACGCGTATTGATGAATGTAATGATGACATATGCAGAATAATTTTGGACTCAAAGTAAAAATCAAAAGAAAAAAGAAAGCAGGTGTCTTCCAATTAGGGCATAAATCAACAATTACGAGCTGTCTGAGTGCCGTCTGAAATGTACGGCGTTCATCATGGCGCTCTGTGCGTACTGCTCCAAAGGAAGGAAGCCACCCATATTTTTATATAATTAAAGGAAATTATATATCCAATACCTTTTAATATGATTAACAGCTATAGGGAGAAGCTGTCTAAGTGCAGCAGTTAAGGGGAATATTAGAGCGCCATTTACACCGAGTTAAACAACCAGGGCTGTGTGCCCAGCTGCGGGCTGGGAGCGTCTGCTGTGGGGTGAGAGCGAACCGTGGCTCGGATGATGCAGCGAGCGGCGTGGGGCTGCAGGGCTGAGCTCCAGCCGTGTCCGTCTGGTGTTCCCTGGGGCCAGGGGTGAGCTCACATGGAACCTCGGCACATCACAAAGATGCCAGGTTATACAAGAGGATTATTATTCTGCAATGAAAAAATAGATACACTCCTAAATGCATTGTGCAAAAGAGAAAAATTAATGTGTGACTGAGCTTTTTACCAGGTCGCAGCTCGGGGGTCTGCACTCATTTTGGAAGCGGTGGTGCAGAACGGGCTCTGCAGGGCAGCACTGCCAAGCTGCAGCCTGGGCTCCAGGAGCAGGGAGAGGTGGGCGGCACCAGGGCTGCATGCAGCACCTGGTGGGAGTGGAGCAGCAGCTGCTCTGGGCCCTGCTGGGCACAACCCGGTCCTCCCAGCTCAGCCCTGTTACTCTGTGCAGAGGAAGTGCTGCAGTGGTTGGAGGCTGCTGGGAGCGACCTGGGGACAGCCCTTCCCCATCGCACAGCTGTGCTCTGTACGGCTCTGGCTGCAGTGAGCAGCTAGAAGAGTGTCCGGTGTGGGGATGCTGTGCCAGTTGTAAGTGTTGTTGATACAGCAGGGGACTCTGAAGGGGACAAAGTCAAAACAAAAATTCTTCAGGGCACTGCTAAGGGACAGCGGCAGCAAGGAGGCCAGGTTTGACTCCAGCTGCACACAAACCGGTGCTGTAGGCGCGTGGAAGACGCAGCCCAGGGCTGAGCCATGCTGGCAGCAGCATGGGCTGTGCACAGCACGGAGCACCCAGCGGTGCACGGAGCAGTGTCTGTGGGACACAGAGCTGACGGTGCTCGCACAGCCCCACAGTGCTGCCCTGCACGCTGCCGCCTGCCAGCCCCCAGCGCAGCCCAGCTGAGTTTTGCCTCTGGTTCACTTCGCTCTCTCTGAAGCAGTGTGAGTCCTCACTGCATCTGCAGGAAAACATGGGAGGGTGGGAAAACAAGGGGGGGAATGCAGCCGCCGTAATCTTTCAGACACCTCTGGCTCCTCGGATGCGTTTTAAAGCACTGCGTCTGCTTAATGAAGGTTTGGATCCGTCCCACTAAATTACCTTAGCAAACCCCCTCTAGAATGTAGTCTGAGAAGATGGAAATCAATGCCTGGATGGTGGAACTCGCCTGCTCCTCTTATTTCAGGCAGTTAAATGACTGAGTAATAGATCCATAAATGAACATCTTATTAGCTTAATCCTGAGTGGAAGAATACACAGATCAGCCATTTGTTCCATGGGTATCACTTACACCTGCCATCCGTCTTAGTCACAGGAGTGCCGCGTTCAATTTGTCAGTGCTGAGACGAGAGCTCCCTGAGAGGGACGAGGAGGAAGGGCAGCCTGAAGCTCTCCTGCTGCCACGGAGCAGAGCTCTGCCTGCAGAGCAGTGCTGAATGCAGGGATATGGCCCGGGGCTCGCTCCTCAGCCCAGGGCTGCCATACTGCCCTAGCTCCATGCATTCCTTTCCATGAGCACCTGCCCAGGAAAACAAAAAGCATGGCAGTGTTAATGCAGCGCAGGTGCCTCGGCTCAGCGGTACCTGGTGGCACTGGGCTCCCTCGCACTGTCCCAGTGACGAATGTGGCTGCAGCTCCGCAGATCAGCTGAGCCGCACGCCCTGATGTTGTGTTTAGGATTTCTTTGACCGTTCAGAACGAAGTAGTGGGCAGATTGGGTCTGCTCCGGTTGGCAATGGTGCCGGGGACGCTGGGTGCTCTGGAGCTGTGCTCCCCAGGTGCTGTCCTGCGCAGCGCGGCCGTGGGGCCTCTGTGTGTTCAGCAGTTCAGAAAGGTCCTGCTGCTGCGGCACTGCCGGCACCGCGCTCCCCACAGCCCTGTGCTCCCACCCCCCCGCGCTTCCCACCTCCCCTCTCTCCCTTCTTGGCATGCGGGCTCGGTCCTGTTTCAGCTCCACGTGCAGCGCAGCTCCTTAATGTCACAGCCGTGTGATTTAGGCTTTTGATCAGGAGAATACAGTGATCCGGAGCACTTTTAATGAACTGTGTATTTATCTAGGGAGTCATACTGCTTTCATCCTCAACATAGCTAATAACCATAGCTCAAAAGAGGCCACTGGCTCTGCATCTCATTTTCAATTTCTGCCTTTTAAAGGAGATAATGATGGAAAGAAGAAGGTGGCATCTGGGGAACAGCTCTGCTCCCAGTGCCACCCCTAGGACAGGGAGGGGGCTGTGTGCCCAGAGCCCCGGGGCTGCAGGCAGCACAGCGACAGCTGGGGGTGCTGCCCAGTGCACACTGCAGAGCTGCTGGGGCAGAGGGAAAGGGAATCCTGCTCGAGGAAGCAGATGGAGGCTGGGCTGTGTGTGGGGCTGTGCATGGGGCCGTACACAGGGCTGCTCCCGGTGTAGCTTCTCCCATAACAAAAAGTAGTTGAACTGCAAAGTAAGTGGAAATTCTGAGGTTTCTGGATTGTGCTGCAGAAGCTGTGTCTGAAAACAAAACCTGAATATTCTTCTTTTCTCCTTTTTTGTAAAAATGAACTTTCTGTGTCAACTGGAGAGCAGATACACAATCTGCTGGGACTTGCCAGAGGGAAAATCGGAGGCAGGTTGTCAACAGTTCACAGTAGCAGAGAACATTCAGCACTGCATCATGGTTTGTGTGGCAGAACTAATGTAATTGACAGTGTAATGCAGACGATGATATTACCAGTTCTGATCCAGTGGTGCTAATTACACAGCGGTGTTAACATGGAGATGCAGTTTTAGCATGGCCCACATAGCATAAGGACCAGAAACGATCCCATTAAAGAAAGAGACCACGTCACTGGCCGAAGCAGAGCTGTGACTGCGAGTGCGGGGCGCTGGGGGCACTGGCAGCAGTAGCTGTGCTGCTCCTCCCCTTGCCCCTGCGAGAGGATGCCCTTATATTTGCAAAGCAGAAAAATGATTTTTAAAAGGTGAAAGAGTATTTCTAACTTTGATAGCGTGATTAGCTGAGCTCAGAACAGTGTTACAGCTATCTCGCTCCTCTGTGATAACTCAGAGAAACAATAAATGTCTCCTTACGGCAGACTGACATTCAGTATTGAAATTGGTCTCCTAATCTTTATGTGATTGCTTTCTCTGTGATAGAAATATTGCCTCTTGCAGAGTATTTATTGTCTGCTTCTTTCCAAAGTATTGACTTTATGTAACAGTTTGATATACATCAGATCCTTTATAGATTTAATAAACTCTTCTGGTCAGTCTTCTGTTGTAAACACATTGAGATTTATGGCCATCTTTGTGCAAAGCCCTTTTTCGCTCAAGTTCTCTCCTTGCAGCCGCTGTGGTGGTAGCGGTGTGTCCGTGTCCATCCCGCAGGGCCCTGCCCCGCTGCAGGCGCTGCTCCGGTGCCGCGCTGCCGTCCTGCCGCGGGCCGGTGTCCCGGTGACCGTCCTTGTGTCCCTCTGTGCTGGAGGCGCTGCCAGGCTCCATTCCTCGGGGTGCAGCGCTGCACTGCACATGCTGAGTTATAAGAAGCCATATTTCTCTGTACGGGAATCAGCTTTCCTGAAGTGGCCTTCAAGAAATCCAGCAGAGCTTTTAGAATTCACCCATTAAGTGCGAATACTCTCTCCCTCATAATGCGTTAACCTTCCTCGGGCAGTAGGAAAGCAGCTTTTCATCTCACTGCTGAGTTATTAAAAGTGTGTGGGGTAAGAAGCTTTGGAGTGACATAGATCAATACAAATCATGGAACACCGCAGATTCCTGTTTTCTTTGTACTGGGGAGGGATTACTCTTTATAAATGCACACTTTGTTTTGTGGAGCAGGAGCTTGCACTGTGCGCAGTGCTGCACTCTGGGACCATTTCTGGAGCTTCCTCTGGGCAGAACATCCTGGACCAGGGCTCTCATAGAACCATACAGCCATGGAATTGAGTTAAAGGGGCTTTTAAAGGCCGTCGGGTCCCACTGCCCCACAGTGAACAGGGACATCCACAGCTCTGGGCAGCCTGTGCAGTGCCTCGCCACCCTTATAAGTTCTTCCTTATATCCAATCTAAATTCCTCCTCTTTTAGTTTGAAACCGCCTCCCCTTGCCCTATGCTCTTGTTCTGGGAGATGGAAAAGGGTGAGTTGAATTTCCATTCCCTTCTGGTGGCTTCAGTGGATGAAAAAATGTGTTTTGTTCAGCTCTGAATGGACTTGATGTTTTTTTTGTTGTTGCTTTTATTACTGCCCTTCATGTCCTGGCCCTGCTGAGAACATTTGTGCTTAGTTAAAGTCAGAGGGCTATCTTCTGCCTGCAGGGCTTCTCCTGGGGCTGCACCAAGTGGGGAGGAGCCTAGCAGGAGCAATAACGCAGGATTTGGGGATGATGATGGAATATGTGGGTCGCTCTTTGAGGCAGGATGACAGCATCTCCTTCCCCAAGCCTGGTCTTTGGGAATAAAGCATAGTTCAAGTGAATGGCAGTAAGAACAGCCTTGTGGCTTTGTGCTGAGGGAAGATCCTTCCACCTGCATATATTATTCATTACAGCCTGTGTTCTATTTAAGATTACATTTTAAGTGCTGTGGTTTTTACAGTCATTGCTGTGGGCTCTGCGCGTTGCACAGTGCCGCTGCTCACTGAGTGTGGGATGCTCCCTGTGCTCTGCCCAATGCTACCTGGGGTGGCACAGCTGGGGATGCAGGATGGCACAGCTCAGGGCACGGGGTGGCACCAGCACTGGGCATGCTGCCTGGTGCCAAGGGGAAGGTAACTGCCTGCAGATTGCCCACTCCGTTGCAGGCAGTATTGCACCTGGCTGGAACCCCCCTCAAACACGTGTCAGTAATGGCTTGCAGACTAATTACTGCTCCCAGCTGCCACGTTGGCTCCTGTTGTGGCACCAGCTTTGTCACCAGCAGAGCGCTGAGCAGAGCGGCACGTGGAGCTGCAATCTCGCAGCATTATTTCCTCTCCGTTATTTCCCCCTCCTGATCTATCAAGAAATAACCACTTACAGCGACAGGGACGTATTGCGCTCCTGGAGATGGCTTAGCAGGGACACAACCACTCATTTTTCCTTGCTGATATTTTATTAATATCCGTTATTAACCTTGATTCT
The DNA here is from genome assembly GCF_002078875.1 of Numida meleagris. Taxonomy (NCBI): domain Eukaryota; kingdom Metazoa; phylum Chordata; class Aves; order Galliformes; family Numididae; genus Numida; species Numida meleagris. The sequence goes on along the minus strand of NC_034426.1, from coordinate 9,832,724 downwards.
CCTTCCCCATAGTGCTTTATCATCCGCACTAATTAATTCTTCCTGCAGGATCTCGGGATGGGGTGGGCAATGCCTGTGTGCAGGCTCATGGCTGGCAGTGCCGCCTGGCAGCAGGGTGCTGCTGTGTCCCTTAGGGCTGAGCAAACAGGACATAGAGGTGGTGCCCTAAGAAATAATGGGGCCGCTCTTCTCCCCCTGATGCACAGCTCCTGCATTGCAAGCCAGTGCCTGGGAGGGAGCCCACAGCTGGGAACCCCCAGGCTGCTGCTGGAGCTGGTGCTGCGTGCAGCCCGCGGTGCTTTGCAGACATCTCTGCGCTCTTCCTTCTGAACCGGGCTGCGGTTTGTCTTTGTAGATGCCTCCAGTACATCAATACAAATGGTGTAGTAGTAGGAGATGCATTATACCACACGATGCGCTCTTAGTACTTCTCCTTCAGCAAGTGAACGCTTCCTTCCTCGTTTGCATTCATTGTTTCAATGCTTAACTTGAAAAGTGTGTGTTGTGCAGCGTGCTGAAATCTGTGACAAATGGAAGAACCCAGGTAGGGGATAATGATGTCCTCGCCGTGCTGAGGGGACAGGGCTGGGGGTCAGCGCGGGGCTCTGCGGTGCTGTGCTGCACGAGGCCCCACATGTGCTCCAGGGGCAGCTCCATCGCTGAACGTTTTCAGGGAGAACTGCGCCTGACAGCAGTGAGGTTCTCAGCTGGTTTGCTTGCACACAGCGAGGTTTTGCATGAGAACAGTGTGCGTTCCTCCACCCGCAAGTGCAGGGGTGGGTTCCAGCTGGGTGCTGGAGCTGGGAATTGCGTTGGTTCTGAGCACAGGCGTGGGTTTGGTACCTGTGCATCTCCGCTCATTTTGCCTCGTGGCAGCAGTGTGGCTGTGGCCCAGCGGTTCCTGCAGAACGCTCTCGGGGCTGTGCCGATGTCCTGCAGTGCCAGGAAGGGCAGAGCTCTGGGTCCTGCGCTCAGCGCTGAGCTATGGCCATCGTGGGTTTTACCGTGAGGCCGCACCATCAGTATTCAGTTATTTTTGCTAAATATGCAGCTATGCACAGGAGGTGTTTATTGCTATTCATGATGGCAGATTTGTCTTACTGATTTTTCCAGCACATTTCTCTAGAGGAAATCAGGTGACTGCTCTGTTTAAGCTGTGCCAGGGAGAAACTGTTTCCCTCAATACCTAACAGCTCATCCAGAGAGGTGAGGAGCAGCTTGGGCAGGCGGCCTGCAGGGAGCTGCAGCGTGTGCAGTGCTGGGGCTGCCTGCAGGGAGCTGCAGTTCTTGGTGCTGTTGCACCTCTCCAGGAGGAGCTCAGCAACAGGTGCGTGGGAGAGAGCTTCAGCTATGTGGAAGTCTTGCTTGAGGAACAAGATGGGGCACTCCTTAATACACTTCATAATAGGCAAATGGGTTCAAAGTTTGGATTGTGCCAGCTATAAAACCTGCACTAGCTTACAGCAGGTCTGGACCTGGAGCAGCTGGCAAGGTAATGGAAAAGTTCCTATCAGCTTCTGCTGAAGTTGCAAGGGGAAATAGGGAAATTGTATTCTGATTGATCAGAAATGATGCAGGAGGAACAGCAGCTGGTGAGCTGGGTAGGAGTGCAGAGGTCTTTCCCAGCCCCAGGAGCTGCTCCTGGCGGTGCTGTCCCTGCTTTGCTGCTCGATGCTGTTGGCAGGGACCTGCTGCACAATGGCAGGCAGCAAGAAGTGCACTTAATGGCCTGTCTTCCATTTCCAGCCCTTCCTCCCATTGCTGTCTCCATTACCAGCTCTATCTACATTCAGAGTAAACTGCAATCACGGCTAAGCAAATGAATGATGTCTCACTGTGGGAACCCTCTGAGCTGATCCCCCCTGTGCTGGGGAAGGGTTCTCTGTGTCTCTCCTGACATGCTGGGTTATTTTTAGCTGTAATTAAAATCCCAACATACATTGTCACCGAAACCATTCTATTAACTGGTATGCCAGCACATTTTTTATTAAATAGACTATAAAAAGTTTTTAATTTTTAGTATTTGGAGTCTTCAAGGAGAAAGCACCCTAACGCTGATGCCTGATGACAGGTAGTCAATGAATTGGGAGCAAAATGCAGTGGTGGTTTTGTCTGTCTGCAGCTCTGGCTGGCACTAAATTACAGAATTAATAGGCTTTTAGAGGAGACTGACACATAGGTGCTGGGGAAAAGACAATTAGATGTGGAAAGCCACTTTTCTCACCGCATTTAATTTTAACCGGAGGCTTTGAGACTCAATAAATCTTTTCCTTATTTCATCCTCACTTTTTCCACAGGTAGCCAGGCCTTTCAGGGAAGCACCAGGAAAGCAGCACTTATAAGTGACTCCTTTTGTCCTCCCCGTGTCCTCCTGGTGCTCGCAGCCCTTTCTCCCCTCCCCTGCGAGGAGCGGTGTGCTCCCATTGCCCTCTGTGCTCCCGGAGCTGTGTGTGCAGTGCAGTGCAGTGCAGGGCTGTGGGCTGCATCCCCGTAGGCTGCCTGCGTTGTGAGCCGTGGGTTGCTGGCTCCTTTGGGAGCCGGGAGGCATCAGTGCATGCAGTGAGCGCTGGTGGCAAATCCCACGCACGGTGCTGGGGATGGTGCGTTCCTTGCGTCACTTCTCAGCGGTACGGGAGGAATTTGCTTGAGAAAATGCTGGAATGAACAAACAGCCGCTTCCTGTGCTGTGTTTGTGGCCCTGTTGTTGTGAATTCAGCTGCCATCCAACTAAGCGTTTTCCTGTGTGAGTCACTGAGGATATGATTAAATTTTAAGTGGTGGCAGAAGAAGTATATTTAGAAGTAGCAGAATGAGCCATTCCGGGAGAGATGCCCAAAGGCGATGCGTGGAGCCGGCACCCAGCGCAGCCAGCTCCGCTGCCCAGCATGAGGCCAGCACCCGGCTTGGCCTTCTGTCCCCATTTGCAGTATCTCAGATGAGCTTTCTCCACCCCACACGTGTATGTACAACAAATGCAGCAGAGGTACAGGAGGATGGAAAGCTGAATCACGGCTGTGGGATTTCTTGGCTGTGTTGTAGGTAGTGCTCCCAGCAGAGACGGTGGCGGCCATCTACCACTGACACGCTTCAGATTCTTTAGAAGACTTTTTTTCACCGTTATCATTAATTATTCTTAAAATTAAGTGCTACCATGCAACATTAATTCAGGAGCAGAAAATGTAAGTTCCATCCTATTCTCTAAGGTTGGTTTTCACGATGAATTAATGGGAGTTAATTTAGCACTGCACAACAAACAGAACCGCCGAAGGAATACCAAGTAGCTGCCGCTTCCCAGTGTGTTCCTCCTCTCATTAGTGCCCCTTTTTGGTTTTAATTCTGCATGATAGAAGAGGTCTTTGTCAGGCAAATGGTGACTTTGCTGAAAAAGTGACTGTAAGGGAAACATACAAGAGCATTTCTGCTCTTGTGAGTGCCAGTGTGAGCGCGGGCACGCGGCTCTGCTGACAGCCCGTGGCCGTGTGCAGGGCAGCGGCTGCACTTTGTGCCATCCCTTCGGCGCATCGCGTGCCTTGTCTGGGGCTGGTGCAGCAAGGGGAGAGCAGGGGGGAGAAACTGCAGAGAAAATCTCATCGAGCAATTAAGGAATGAGTGTGCTTCTGTGATTAATTTTGTGTGCAGGGGTTGGATGCTGTGCACGGGGCATTGCTATTCTGGGCCTGACTCGGTGGTGGGAGGCTGCGTTCTGCCCAGAGAATCACACCTCCCATTAATCCACGTTTTATTGAAAGTTTAAATAACAGGCAGACAAAATTTGATCAATTAACAGTGCGATTCCAAGGAGGTGTCATGGCAGAATTAAATCTTAGGCACTCTTAATGCAGAGCAGCCTGGGTGATCACTCCAGAGTTTTCCTGCTCAGTAATAACATTTATATTTTAATTGGAAGTTTATTCTGCTCTGTGCATCTTGTACAAAATTTTAATGTAGCGCTGTAATGAGAGTGGCTCTGTGCTGCGGTGCTGGGAACGCGTCGCGGAGAAACCCAAGGGACAGTGATAGGGGACGAAGAGCTGTGGTGCTGCACGAGGCACCAGGTGGGAGCTGCACCTCATTTCCAGCTGTGCCACGGCACTGCTCTGCTGCTGGGGTGCTCAGCTGCACCGCATCCCAGACCTGGGCTGTGATAGAGCGGATGGATGAGGAAAAGATGCACAGAACAGGTGAATGATGCCAGTGTACAGCAACTCAATGTCAGGCAACAATTTATGTGTGCATATACTTTAATGTAATAATTTCAGTCGAAGTGCATTGCCCTCTTGTACAAAGACAATTGGGATGACTCCCCTTTCCTCCACAGGACTTAGGACCAAGCCCCGGTCTGCAGACCTGCCCCGTTCCCACAGGATGCTTCCTGCTTCCCGGCACCGTTCTCCTCCCCATGTGCTTCCCTGCCTGTGTCAGCCCAGGGTGCAGAGCTTTCATTTCTTTTAAAGATTCTTAAGAAATTATCGAGAAATTAAAATACATTTCAGAGTTCTCTTCAAGGCTTGCGGTAGTTCAAATGGTTTCTGTACATCCGTGGAGGAAGTGCCCTTTTTCAAAGCGATGCCGTTCGAGATGATGGTGGTGGTGCAGCTGCTGCCTGCCGCCCCTGCCAGGCCTGGGGGAGCACACCGTGCCCCTCACTGATCCAACAGTAAAACTGTTCTTCCCCAAGGTGGCCCCGATGGCGGAGGATGTTACCCATCAAGGGCGCAGATCATTGTCCTATTGAAAAAGCTGATTAAATGGAAATGATTTTTATATTTCTACAAAGTACTGAATGCCAGATGATAAAGCAGAACTTCAGTCTTTTGATAGGAAGCAGGCGATGTCATTTGTGTTTTTAACACCTTTTTTCACACCTGTTGCCAGACCCCATAACAGAGAGGAGTATTCATATGGCACAGAGCGGGTCCATGTGTCCCTATTTCCAGAGGCAGACGGCTGGGATGTGGCTGGGGCTCCCGGTGTGGGTATAGGCTCTGGCAGAGGAGACACCCGCTGCGATTTACGGGGTTCCTGCAGCCCCTGCTCCCCCAGCCCTGTGCCCACAGGGGACCCGCTGGGGGCTGTGACCCAACGGCCGCTGTGCGTCCCTGGATCTGAGATGTCAGTATGACAGCATTAATGCAAGAGAACGCAGCTCCGTACCCCAGGTATCCTTAACCTAATAAATAGTTTCAGTTAATGGGCAGCAAAAGGAAGGACACTCAGTAAATCTGATTTTATGAGCCTTTCACTTATTTACTGTGCCCATTAGGTCAAAAGTTGGGTAATGGTGACTATCCATTAGTGCATTAGCTCAGAGATGAGGGAGCTGAATTTTAAATTTAAAAAAAAGTGGGAAGAAAGCCCCAGAGCCCTGCCCAGCGGCCAAGCCTTCTGCTCATCAGCAGCTCATCAACTCTGTCAGCTCCCACCCAGCCCGGAGGGGCTGCTCCCTGGGCACAGTGCAGAGCCCGGGGCTGCCCCTGCCCGGTGAGGTGGCACCGAGCTGGGCTCTGCGTGATGGAGGGATGTGGGCTGCTCAGGCTCGGAGGCATTTGCAAACCAAGCTCATAACAATCAAGGTAACCATTGCATGGATAACCCTTCTTTCACTGATTTCCTTTTAAATTCTTACTGTACCCAGGCAAATTAGTTTTTAAATCTCTTTTCCTAATTTCCTAGATGCCCTGGGATTATTTACACACCCCAGAAAGAGCTATTTACTGTTCCAAGTAATTCAGTGAACACTCACTTGCTTGGAGTTAATTTGCAGCTCTGTTCCAAGTGCTGGCAATTTGCTGATAATTGGAACATTGGCGTACCCTGGAAAATCCCCATCTCACAAGGTGGTTTATGCGAGTCACATTATGCAGCATAAAAGCCAAATTTCATCGTTTACATGCTAGCAAGGAAACTTGTTGATTAGCAGTTGTTGGCTGTTGGGATGCAGGAGGGCTGCTGGGATTCGGGAAGGCCGCTGTGGGGCACAGCGCTCTGCCAGCCCCAGAGCTCCGCTCCGTCCTGGTGGGCTGCAGCAGAGCTGTGTGCAGAGCTGTGCGTCCCAGCGGGCAGGGAGTGCTGCCTGGCAGCGGTGTCCATCTCTTCTACGGACACATTTCAGTTTCAGTTTGCTGAACGTGCCCTGTCCGCAGACAAGCAGTGGTGTAATAGAGACCTTCCTCTGACGCTAATAGAAGCTGATAGATAGAAATGAAATCCACTTTCTCTGCTTGTGCTGTCCACTCGCTTTCCTCACGCGATTCCCATTACAGGTGTCACTTTGATACCGGCATTGACCAGGGGTTTCCGGGCAGTGAGAACGGCCCTGCTGCAGGCTGAGGGACGGGGACAGCGTGCACCACTGGGCTCAGGGCAGTGGGACTGGGGGTCCCTCTGTGCAACTCCTCCTGCTTCTTTCACCTCTCCTCCTCCTCTTCTTTCCTAACTGAATTTCCCAAACTGGCAATCTTCATGGTACAAATATTTTTGATGGTTTTTATGCTGTGCTTTTGCCCTCTGTAAACTTGTTTACAGCAAAGATTGGGTAAACATCCAGGAAATAAACAGCTGAGACTGTCAGGCCAGCAGTGCTAGCAAAAAATGAACATACACAACATTAACCGCTTCTAAGGAGCTTGGTTTTGTTGGGAACACCAAGTCCAGGTCCGTGGGAGGAGCCCTGTGCTGCCACCTGCCCCCATCTGTGCAGGGCTCAGGGCTGCGCGGTGCCATGTGCAGGGACAGCAGTGCCCAGTGTGCGCAGTGCTGCCCCACTGCACGGTCACGGTGTGCACCAAGGCTCTGTCCCCAGCCCTGCAGCCATCCTCAGAGGCTGACCAATGTGTGCATGGGAGTGCATGGAACGGGACACGGTCTGCAGAGCACTTCCTGCAGAGTGCTGCCAGAGTAGGCACCACGTGGGCACCGTGCTGGGATTCATGTTTGAACAGCACTCATCCTATAAATCTCTCTCTGAGGCTCTCTCAGCACAAACAGCAGAGAACAAGGCATCTGTCTGATGCCGACAGCTCCAACCCGTGCATCAGGCAGGCAGCGCTGTCAGCGTGGCCCCGCGTGCCGGCACTGCGCTGGGAGCTGCCTCTGTGCTCATGTGCAAGGGGAAGGAGTCGTTGAGATTAATTGCAGAACGGCATATGCAATGTGGTAAACAGTTATTTGGAAATGATTGTGTTTAATTATGACATACGCATGCATTTAACAGTCATACATTTTTCATTGGATTGTATATGCAGATGCAGGCAGTGCAGCGCAGGGATGGAACCATCAGTTCTGGCTGGTGTGGTCCTGCAGCACGGCACTCCTGCTCCTCACCAAAGCGTGGCACAGAGCTAGCACTGCCCGCATCACACAGCCCTCGGGCACGGAACTCGGAATTCACCAATTTGCAGCAAAACAGGAATTTTTCCTTCTCTGTGAAAGGGACTTTCCAACCAGTGGAGCTGATCTTAGTGGTGTGGTCAACTCATGGGTTCTTAAGTGTACGGTGAAACCCAATGTTTCCAGCAATGTTCATGTCAATGCTTTTCTAGCTCTCTCTATTTTCTCTTCTGTTTCTCCTCCTTTCCCCATTCCTCCTTCCCTGACGTGTACGAATGCATACTGCCCTTGGTGAAAGAAGAAAATTAAAAGTGCAAGGGAAAAGGAGAGGTTAATGGCAGGGAAGATGGGCCAGAGAGGCAACCTTAGAGGGAAGGTATTAATAAAGAGGAAATTTAATCAGAATGGAAAATTCCCATGGAAAACAAAGCAGCGCAGTTGCTGGGAGGTGGAGGCAGAGCCCTGGTTTCACTGCTCATTGGAGCTCAGGAGTTGTGTTCCCACTGCCGGCGCCTGGTGCGGCGGTGGGAGATGAGCATCGCTGTCTGTGTTGCTGAAGCCAATCCCTCCTGGGACCAAACACATCACTCAGAGAGTTTCATAATGTTTAATTTTGCATTAGGCACAGAATGCGCTGTTTCTGTGTTGTGTAATCACACGCTCAGGCTGCCTACGTGCCGCTGAGTGATGACATTTTTTTCCCTTTTCTCCATCTGCAAAGCTGGAAAGAATGCTCCATTTCTGGTGAAAATAGTAAATGCAAAATGGCTCTTTGAGCCAGAAGCCAAAGCAGAGATTTTGAACAAAGGAATAAGGATGTTCTTTTCAACCGATCCCCTCCGATGGTCTCGTGTTGGTGCAGCTTTATTTTATGTACTGCAAACACATCCATGGGAGATGGGACGTGGCTCAGGACAGGGCCCCTCTGCTGCGTGTGCCCGGCTCACACTGTGGCACCGGCCTCCCACGGGGCTCCTGCTCGTGGCTCCGAGTGCAGCGCGAGCACTGAGGCCTGTGGTTAATCAGAACAGAGAACGGCTGCTCAAAAGGCAGCCTGGTTCTAAAGGCTTGCAGTAATCTTGGGAAACGTTCATTGTTCTTCTTTTTCGCTTTGATAATTAACCACCTGAGTCATACAACTTTTATATATAATTATTCTTAAGTGTCACATGTATGAGCAGCACGCAGCTGTGCCAGATGCAAGGTGCTGTCAGTGCTGTTCTGAGCACAGCCTTGATCCTGGTGCGCAGCAAGCACAGGACAGCACAGCACAGTACAGGACAGCACAGTACAGGACAGCACAGCACAGCTGCTGAACGTTTTTTCCAACCAAATGCATGCATTGTATAGGTTTTAGCCTGTTTAATGGAGCGTGATAATTGAATAGTAATAGCTGTTCTTTGAAAGTCCAGAAAACAGATGGACGTCTGTTAGGATCAATGTATTGTCTACAGGGAAATAATCCATCTCTGGAAGAAGCCAGTGATTTGTTCTTGTTGTTCTGTGGAATTAGGAAATATTGCTGTTTATGAGGTACATTTATAAAACCAGCACTCAGCTTTCATGGCGCTGGCTCAGGGGCATTTCCCTCCACCTGCATCCAGCCAGTGGGGCAGTGGGTGCCACAAAACCCAGCTCCAGTGCAAACTGGACCTGAGCAGCAGTGTGGGGGCACAGGTGTGCACTGGGGCCTGGCACAGGGAGTGCTCAGTGCTGCCCAGTGTCAGGGTGCCATTGCAGCCGACCTCCTGCGGCCCTGGCTCTGTCTGGAGCGGTGTGATGGGAGCACTGCTGGGTGCTGAGCAGCCCCCGTGGGAGGCTGTGGCACAGCAGTGGGCAGTGCAGAGCTGGGCACGGCGGCAGTGGGCAGTGCAGTGCCAGGCAGCGCAGCTCGCTGTGTGCACTATTGAAAATGAGAAAATCAGGCACAGTGCAAGGTTTGGTCTTGATTGATTGTGTGTGCTCAGAGCTAAGCCGGGTCGATCCAAGCCACTGCGTTATAAAAGCAGCGACTTGACAAGAATTGCATAGATTGCCAACATGCTCAGAACTGTTTTTGCTGTTTTACTAAAATAAATGCCTCAGCCCTGCCAGGAGCGTTAGAGGTGAAAGAAGCCGGCACCGAGGTGCAGAACCAAAGGCTGCGAGCGGCAGCTCGGCCACAGCCGCACTCTGCGGGGCAGGGGCCGGGCACGGGGCGCTGTGTCCAGCAGGGGCCATCCCCGTGCCCGCCCGGCGCTGCGCTGGTTTCCTGCAGCGTGGATTCCGGCAGAGGCGGAGGTCCCTGCTCGCCGCAGCCTGCTTCTTTATCGCTGTACTTGATGAAGAAATTACATTTGTTCATATTTTAAAACCGGTCAAAGAATAATGTGCGCATTTTCCACCCCATGGCTTAAAAGCCCTTATCTGCAATTTTTTCTGTACTCACTCTAAGATGTGTTGGCCTTGGCGGTTGATTACTTTAATTTCCCCAGGCAGGCATTCATTATCCCGCACCACTCACATCTTTATGAAATAAGATGTTTGATGTAGCAGAATGACTCCGGTACAATTAGCAAGGTATTGTTTCCGAAGGAGCCCCGCACTTGTACGTAGGTAGAAGGGCACCCAAGGTGCTCATTTACAATAAAAGAAGGCACATCACTGGGGATGCGGTGCCTTGTCCCGTGGTATTTTCCCCTTGACACAGAGGATCCCAAGTGTGAGTTGGGCTTCAGGGAATAACCACGGGGCCTCCTTCCATCAGGAGCACTGATGGTGCGCGCATTGTGCCACGTGCCCTGGGCGAGGTCAGTGCCACGGGGCTGCATGTTGGCTGCTCACTAAGGAGGAAGAGAGCAGACAGAAAACTTCTAATTGTTTATCTTTCTTACTGCAAAAAAAAATGAGAAATTAATCACGGTAATGCTAAACAGAGAGGCCTATTTTGGGTCTGTCTCATGCAAGGATTATCATGTGGTGATGGTGATGAAGACAAACCATTTTCTCTGTGCAGCCCATGGTGGGTAATGGGCAGCTCCGTGCTGCCTGCCGCCCCAGCTCACCCCACAGTGCCCGGAGATCAGAGCAACCCCTGCGCGGGACAGGCAGCGGTGCGAGGTGTGCAGGAGCTGCCCCGGCCGAGCTGCACCATCCTGCCCGGGAGCCTGCATGCGCTCGGGTACTCTTTTTTGTGTAAATATCATGGTAAAAAGACATGACATTTTCTGGGCCATCTTCGGTATTAATAAGATTCCAAGTACGGGGTGACCTTTTCACAAAGGATTTGTAAATGCCAAAAAATGCATAAAAATCTCTCCTGCTGAAGCAAGCCAAGGCTTTGTAATTTTGCATTTAGTTCTTAAATGATGTTTTCCTGCCTTTCCCCTTTGGCTTTTATCATCTCTTTCCACTGAATGTCCGAGATGAAATCTGTACCTCTGTAACAGCCACAAAAGACGATGAGCAAACCCAGCAATGCAACAGCCCCCTGCCCTCGCCTTTCACCTGCGCCATCAGCGCCTCTGCCCTGTGACTCAGTTCAGCATTGTTCATCCATCAGTACAGCTCCGAGAACCCGGCTCCGACACCACCTGATTCCTCCTCCTCTCCTTTGCAACAGCCCAAAGATTTTGCTTGCTGGCATGGAACCAAGGTTCTCCTAAGCTGCAGCTTGAAAAGATAAAATTAACTCTGGATCTGACTCAAATGCAAGTTTCATATTTTAATGTTTTATCACCTCAAAATCTCATCCTCCTTTTAATTTCCTGAGTGGTTCTTGTGCCCAGTTCACCAACTGCTAATGCACTCTGCAAGTTTCCTGCTCAGCTTCCAAAGCCATTCCGTGCACCTCCACGTCCGTACGATGCGTACGATCGGAAGGAGCAGAACAGGCTGCAGCCCCGTGCCTAACGTGTCACCTGCAAATAGTGAGGGTGAGCACAGGAACGGGAACATTTTCTGCAGTTGAACAGGAAGCACCACGTACACACGAACCCAGCCAAAAAATCACCTTGGACACACTGGCCAGCTACACAGGGCCGGGCTGGAGCATGGTCTGAACCCTGCGGGGCTCCTCAGTGCAGACCGCTGAGGTCAGCATGGCTGCTGCTTACCGTGCTTGTAACGCAATGGTGCTTGGCAGGTTTAATTTTCTTCTTAAAAGCTCCATATTACGGAAAAAAAAACACTGCACGGTGGTGACACAAGCTAATTGCTCCGCTCTCAGACAATATAAACATTTGCTCGCTGCTTCTCAAGGGCGCTGAGGCACTTCAGCCCTGCAGTGGTCGCAGCAGCTCCATGCCTCTCCTGCCTCGAAGCTGCAGGGAGCAGCTGCAGTCGGACAGAGCTGCTCTGTACCTGGAGCAGGTGAGGGCCGGTCAGCACTCAGAGCCGAGTCCCACAGCACTGCAGCTGCCCTGAGCGGGGCTGCTCCCCATGGTTTGTGGGCAGCTCTGGCCCTACACACAGCCAGGAGCAATCTGGGCCCCCCAGAGCCCCGAGCAGTCCCACAGCCCCCCCAGCTCACACTGTGCTTCTGCTCAGAACCTTTCCATCACAGCTGTGCTGCTGCAGTGTGAGCCATTACTTCTCGTTCAGTTCTCATTGACTAATTAGAGTAATGGGTCCCTGTCCTCTCTATTATGTCCCTCTCAGTATTTGTACAGAGCTATCACAGCTCCCTCTGGTCCCCTTTTCTCTTCACTTAGAGAGTTCCAGTTCGCTTTCATCTGTCCTCCCTGCCCCTCGCTCCTACTCCCACTTCATGCATCACATAACCAGGCCTCATTGCTCCGCAGAAGGATCACGTCAGGGTGGTAACATTGAGGGCTGCAAAGTGCACTGAAAAAGCATCTGTTCAGGTTCCCTGCAGATTCCCCCAGCCGCCCATGGGCAGTGGCACCTGCAGCCATAGCTCCCTGCAGCACCACACGGTGTCACCTCCTGCACTGGGCACTGCGGGGCTGTGCGGCAGTGGTGCATGCAGGGGTGCAGCATTCCCTGTGTGCTCTGCAGCACCAAGATGAGAGTTCGTTTGGATTTAGAAAGTGGAAATGCCAAGCTTCGTTTATGTGCTGGCACCAGCGTTAATTACCTTTCCCTTTTTTAGCACCATTCCTGTGTTCTGTTTCTTACTTAGAGCTGATAATAAGCTGTCCGTCTGTGTAAGCGCTCTGCTGACACAAATCGTGACGGATATGAGCAGCAATAAGAGCACGGCTAATGAGACACTGCTCACAATGAGAGGAAAAATTGAACTGCATTCTTTAATCATCAATGTGCAAAGCCAACTGGAATAGATTTGTTTCAAGAAGGCCTCAATTCTATTTAAATGTAAAATACACTGAAGTGCTTTAAGAACCACAGAAAACCATGGATTTCTGAAGCAGCATTATCCTTGTAATCCCAGCCAAAGAAAAAAGGAAAAACAAAACCAGCTCTGCAGCGGCACAAAGGGGCTGATGGCTTCTCCTGCTCAGATCACTTCTGTGCAGAAACAAGTGCAGGAATGCACAGCTACAAAGGGGTCACTGCAAGCTTTGGTCGCTCATTGCTCTGGATGATGTGGACTCAGGGATCGTGTCCGCACTGTGCGGGAGCAGCAGGCTGGGTGCTGTGTGGCTGTGCCAGGGCACACAGAGCTCCCTGGGCTGGAGCTTCCCTGCTGGTGGCCGTGCTCACCCACCTCTCTGTGCCACCACAAGGGCGCAAGGCAGAATGTGAGGACCCCCACCACCACCCTGCAGCACAGAGCAGGGCTCACACCACTGTGCTGTGTGCCCGGCTGCGCCCGGCACGGGCTGCACACAGCGAGCGTGCCCTGAGGGCCGCTGCGGGGCACTGAGCTCGGGGAGAGCAAATCAACTGCCTTTTTATCTCATCCCTTTCACTCCCCCACCCCGAGTCCTCATCTTTTCCCACATCTCTCAGAAGTCTCTCTTAATTGCACCCATTTCACAGTACAACATAATGGTTACTATAACTCCCAGCACCACTGCAGTGATCCAAATGTTTCTGTGCAATATTCCAAATGCTGTGATCCTGAAGTGAGCTCTTTATTAGGAAGAATTATGAAATTTAGAGTAATAACGCCAATCTCTGAGAACAAAGAGTCAGTTATACAGCTCAAGGGTTTTCCAGTGATACCTCAGTGAATTGAGCTGTCGAGGTGTGTTCTGTTTGCTTCCCCCGCCCCACGTGCCCGGCCCCCGCTGCTGGGCTGCACAGAACCCCCCATCCCGCCCCATGCTGGCAGCCCGGCCCCGGCAGAGCCCTGCATGCAGACGGCTGCTCACTGTGCATCACCTCGCACTGTGCGCACGCAACTCCGCCAGCCAATTCCCCCCTTCTGCCAAGGACGTGAGATGGGATTAAGAACAGTTGTACCTCCCAGCAGAAATTCACTGAGGGTCTTTGTTTACTTTCTGGATAGAATTATTAGGAAATGTTCTGATCTCATTTCCCCCTGCTTAACACACTCATAAAGGCATTAAGGAAAAGAAACCAGGCTCCGGGCCAACGTCTTCAGCAGCTGGGGCATTAATAAGCATCAGATGTTGTGGGAACCTGCCGTGAGATTTCGGATAAGCGGTGTGAAGGAGGTGATTCAGAACAGCAGTTCCTCACGCGCAGCGCAATGGAAGGGGCACCCAGTGCAGTGCTCAGGCACTGTGTAATCACACGGGGAGAGGGGTGACAGCAGAGGGATGGATGGCTTTAAGAGGAACTCAATTAACTCGGAGAGGAGCAGGCTCTGTGTGGCTACAAGCCCCTCGTCCCAGTGTACCTTCTGGCTCAGGACGCCTCTAATCTGCTAACTGCCACGAGCTGGGGCCTCACGCATGGCACAGCTCGCTCAGTGCCCGCCCGGCTCCCGCAGGATGGTAGCTCTGCCCACGTCCCCATGGCCACCCCGAGCTGCAGCCTCCCAGGCTGAGCCCTCCTCTTCCCATCGCACTTCTTGCAGTCCGATGATATTTTAGAATGGTAATAAAGTAACTGCATTGACACGAGTCGAACATTAACATTTGCAGTGTGGGTTGAGAAAAAAACACCATCTTTATGCCCGCACGCAGCAAATGATCCTCTCCAGCAAACGGTGCGGCAGCAACGCTTCCCTCGGCAGCACAAATCACTGCTCCTCCCTCAGCTCCTCCGAACCCAAATGTCTCCACCGCAAACAACAAACTATGAAATCAGAGGCTTTTCCCCAGCAGACACCCAGTCCTCGTGATTTCAGATGCTTTTGTTTTCTTGTTTTATCTTCATGAACAGTTTGAATGGTTTTATAATTTGCCTGCGCTTCCACTTTATTGTATCTGTCTTCCATCTGTTATTTTTATGGCTTATGTTACCATTCTGCTCTCACTAATGCCAGCGGCTCTACTGTAAAACTGATGTTGCATCCTACAAACTTATCACCGCACTCCAAAAATACATCTTGTGCATGGTGGCATAAGAACTGCCTGGAGAAGAACGAATGGATCTTTTATTAATGATTTTCTCATAGGAAGAGCCAATGTAATGGTTGCACTCGGTGCAAATACAGCTTCCCACTGCAGCTGCAAAATTCCCCCTGAATGATACCGAGCTCGTTAAAGTCCTCACCCACTTAGGGCAGCACACTGCCCTTCTCCTTCTTTCCAGGCACGAGCATCACTTGTGGGAAAACAAAGACTAACCCCCACTTTGACTAACAAAAGACCTTGGGGCATGTGATCAAGGGGTTGTTACACGGGTATAAAAGGTTGTAAGCTCGTACAATAAAGTATCTTTGTCCTGCACTAGCAATACAGTCTGTGCCTCAGTGGCCACAAATGGCGCCTGAACAGGGACCCTGTATCAGGGTCAGCCTCGGGAGAGAATCGGCTTCACGTCCATGGCTCAGGCCATGGAGGTTGATGTGCCTTGCAAGGCACCAGGATGTGCCCGGTCACCAGGACTCAGAGGCACAGAGAGACATCAGCATGGAGCTGCCACCACCCTGCTGCCAGCTGGGAGGGACTGAGCTGGGGAGCAACCTGCGGGTCCAGTACATATGTGTGTAAGTGAGAATGTATTAAAAACATGAAGTGCTCAAACATTAATATTTAAACACCATCCCCTGCACTGTCACCACAGATTTTGCTGGAGGAGCAGATACCGAACAGGAAGGTGACAGAGTCAAAAGAACTGCCCGAAGCACTTTGTTGTCCAGATTCCCGGTGTGGTTTTGAGTAGAGCTGCCTCAGGGACAGATCCAGCCCCAGGGTCCTCCTGCTGCTAAGGAGAACCACGGAGGAGCGATCCTGCCCAGTGGGTGACCCCAGCTCCCATCTACTCTAATCCTGGGCCAAGGCACATGTGCTGCCTCTGGAGATTCGCTCCCTAACTAACAAGCTTGCGTTGGAGCGAGCCTGACATCCTGGCATTAGCTAATGCAGAGGCCATTTGCTGAGGACAATACATTTATCACTGAGAATCTACCTATCTCTATTGTACTGAGCGTGCACATGGTGAATCTCAATCATTTTAACTCAGACACTCCATTATACATACCATGAAATTTAACAAGGTATGTCCTATACAGGGCTGTAACACTGCAGCTGTGAGGACTAATTAGATAATACTCATTATTGTTCATTCAATTTGTGTTTGCAGATGCAGGGAACTGAGTGCTGACTGCTCTCATTCTGATTGATCGCTCCCACTTTGCATTCATTAGGAAGGTGGCCTCAGCACAGTGGTTTTACAACGTGTGTTTGCTCCCGCGTAGCTGGATGTGCCAGTCAGAAGCCCTGAACTGTGCCTCTGATTAACAGCACTGTGCAAACACGGCACAGGCGGTGCAGCGCGCCGGGCGACGGGCTGCGTGCTGCAGGGAGAGGGATGGCGGGGGGGGGGGGGGGGCTGACAGCCCGTGCAGCGCGTCCTGGGGCAGCAGTGCCCACTGCTCATCTGCTCCAGCCAGACATGAGTTACAGAAACTAATGGCTTGCTCAGGGCTCTGACTTGTCAGACAAACGCCAAACCTGCAGAGCGAGGGCAAACGGACCCATCGAGCGCTGCGCCTCTCCCTGATGCTTCTGTGCTGTTTCCTCTGCCCAGGCTGCAGCCCGCAGCCCCGGCCTGGTGCAGAGACACAGGAAGGGCCGTGCCGAGCTCAGAGCTCACCTCGTAGGGCCGAGAGCCAGCTTAGCCTTGTCTGTCCACAAGGAAAGACTGGATTACATGTTGTCCAAGCCCATGGTCAAAATAATAAAGAAGCAGTGCAAGAGGCAAATCAGACTTCCTACGAGTACTGTCCGCGTTCTGAAGAGAGGCGCCTGCCCAGCAGCTGGTACTTCTCTCCCCCTGCACTGCACCAGTCTGACTGTATTTAAACAACAACAACAAGCTGTAAATGCTATACTTTGCCTTCCCCAGAAGTCTGTTTCCACTTCTGAGTGCAGTGAAGGCTCCGTGCTACAAACACGAATGTTACAGATGCTCCTGCAACAAGTCCCATTGTACTACAAACCAATACAAGCACTTCTGGCAGATAGTGACATTTTCTCAGCCACGCTGAAGCTGTGACCCAATGTTCTGCAGTGCAGCACGTGCTGCATGCCCCTCGCAGTTACAGCTTTACAGGAGAAGCATCCTGGTATGCGGGGATTAGGTTCAGCCCAGTAGAGCCCAGCTCAGAGCCCTCTGAAACCAACCAGAGCCGCTGCACAGAGGTGGGTGAGGGGATGGTGTCCAGCAGGAGGGAACACCTCAACTGGGAGACCCCGCTGGCACACCTCATGTGTCCCACTGCCCCCCAGCCACAGCACGGGCACATCCAAGGCAGGATGCTGCCATTCAGAGCTGAACTGGTTCCAGGGGATTTTCTCTTTACACTCAGTGCTGCCAGGCTGCTAGCACAGCTCTGCTGCCATCATGCTACCAGATGAACTGTTGCTTCAGCTCATTTCAGTGTGAAACACTGTCACTTTTTTCCTCTTTGCTTATGCAATACTCACTGGATAGTTCAGGTCTATGCATAACATATTTATTCAACAGTAATCGTTTCATTTCTGTAAAGGAAATATGTTCCACCACTCCTGCAGCTGACAGGCTCTGGCATAAGCTGGAAGCTGAGGCTCCAAAAGGAGGGAGAATATGTTTATAGGATGAACCGCAGCTGTTTGCAGCACTCTTCTGCCCTAGCAATTATTTTAATAGGAAGAATTCCTGGAGGGTTATTTGGCTTCTGCGCAGCGCGTGCTGTGCTCACAGCCACTGGTTGGGTATTAGAGGAGTGAACCTCCAAAGACACTTCTGTTCCTGTAAAGCATTTTTAACAGGGAGCAGGGTTCTGTTCTGCAGCCTGCTCGCGCACCAGAAAACACTTGCTCCCATGAGTGGCACCAGGAATGGTACAAAACCCGGAACATTTACATAATCTGCATTACCGTAACCCTGCTCATCAGCACTGTGAGCTGCCCTAACCTCCCCAGGCGCAGAGCTCGGTGCAGCCCAAAGGGTGCACAGCAGGGGCAGGCCCAGTGCAGGTGGGGCGAGCTGTGTGCTGCAGTGTCCTGGCTGGGCTCTGTGCCGGGCTCTGTGCTGCAGCGCAGCCGGGGCCGTTGGCTCATTGCTGCATTTCAGTGGTAAACTAAAGTCTATTAAAAATTCAGCAGCGCCCTGTGGATGTGTGGCTGCTTTGCCTCAGCAGTAAGCTCTGCCAGGACAGCCCTCAGATCGCTGATCACTGAATACAACATCCCGACCTGCCTGGGCTGTGAGCAGTGCAGCCCGCCGCCTCGGCCGGAGCTGTGGGTGCCCAAGTCCATCCCCAGGCTCCTACAATGCTGCTGAGATGTACTGCAGGCAGCTGGATGAGGAAATGAGTACATCCTTCCCTGGGTATTTGCTTCCAATTCAGCTGTCCAAAACTGAATATTTGAATCTTTATAATTTCGTTATGCTCTCATTTTTATTTCAAGAAACACACGTGCTTCTACTGCACAGGAGATGTGCCAGCAGCGCTTCCACCAGGAATTCTCTGCACACTATCTTAAGAATATCTAACAGTGACTTTGGTTGAGGAGATTTGTTTAACAGTCCCGGTTAAAAACAAAACTAAGGAGCAGCAGAAGGGCAGCACATGGCCCAGTGAGGCTGAGCCATCATCCCAGGCTGCCCATGGGGTGGGACTGCTCCAATGGGTCAGTCCCAGCCAGCCCCAGCTCCAGCCACAGCTCAGCCCCAGCCCCAACTTAACCCCAGCCCAGCCCCAGCGATCACTGAGTGCTTATGTGTGCCATGAACAGCCATGCAGCAACACAGCGCTGCAGAGATCCGCACACAGACACGGGGCTGCTGAGGCTGCAGACGTAGTTTCCAGTGGAAAGTAATGGAAATCGGTGGCCTAACTGAAAGTTAAATGTCTTAATACTTCTGTGGAAAGAGATGTAAGAGACCAACACGTACATAAACAACACCTGTCAAATCACACTTCAGAATGTCAGCCAGAAAAAAGAAGCCCTAATGAATATCCTGTTACAGGGAAAGCAGATAACAGTTTGCTATCACCAAATAATGTTTCTTGCATACAGAAATGCCATCCTTTATCTAGATATTTAGATGAGAACAGAAGTTCAGTGGGTTTGTCAGCACCATTCGTTTCTCTGCAGAGAATTCTGAAGTGCTGCTCCCGACAGAACATCAATAACGGAGATAAATGCTCCGGAGCATTCATTTTCTCAGTGCTGTGAAATCCGACTCACACACCATCACCATGCATCAGGGAGGGGATGGTGCGAGCAGGCGCTGTGAGCGCCCGACTACGAATAAAACAACATAACTCAAGTGGAATCTATTCAGCAATCTGGAAGAGGTCTGCATCGGGTAGCAGGATGGGGTTTCAGCAGCTCCCAGCACCCTGCTGCCCACACAGGAGTAAACGGGGAAACTCAATGTCACTCTGTTACTATGGACAGTTAGGTGCCAGCTCGCCCTCGGTTGCACTGAATGCAGCACCATGTCAGAAGGTAATTCTCCCTGCATTTCCTGTCTGGGCTTCATTTTCCTAGTGCTGGGCAAACACTGAAAACATTTATGCACAAATGTTCCTTAGAACATTTTATGTAATTAGTCTTGACCATTTTCTCCCTCTTTTTAGATTCAGTTCCCATGACTATATTCTACCAGATCTGTTTACGATCAGAGTATCCACTAAAGTAGCAAATTGCACATGATTACTGGAGATTATTCACTAGGAGCAATGCGATAAATTCATTATTAATTCTTATTATGAGCACTGCTGCCCGTGGCCCTGCAGTCAGCCCCCGGAGCACCTCGCTCCTCCCGGTGAGGAATGCTGCATCAGCCATTCATTTCATTTAGCTGCTTTCGAGGATGGTGTTGTTGAACTAAATTGAATCTGTCTGCTGGCAAATGCCCTAGAAACAGGCAACAGTCCTCTGGAGCGTGTGGGACCACTCCTACACCCAATCCATCTTCTTCTAGTGAAGGTGCTGTGCAAGTCAGGCCTGGATGCTTCACTCAGACTGGCAGGACAAGACCTGATAGAGACAGATCAGAGGAACATGCTCTCCAAGCAACTGCATCACTCTCAGGGGAAGACATATGACTCGCCTGAGGAAATAAATGCTGTAATCCATAAATGTCTGCAGGTGCCCAGAGAGCACTGCCCCCCCCTGCGGGTTGGTGACAGGTGCTGAGCGCTCCTCGCTCCAAACCCACAATCTGCTCTCTGGTCAGGTTTGTGCTGCCTTCGTGCCCATGGTAAATGCCCTGGAAACTAAAGGATTTACACGGAAACTCCATTTAAAAATTCTTTTAACCTAGAGCTACACCAAAGGCATAAAGCAGGCCTAGGACGTGCTGCCGTTGTTCTTCCAGGTCGTCCCTGCTGCCTGTGTGCAGGCACAGGTCATGGGATGGAGCAGGAGCGGCTGCAGCACTGGGACCCGGCCGCAGGTTGCTCCCCGTCACGGCACAGCTCAGGGCAGCTGCCAGACCTTCCCTGATCTCAGTGACATTCACTGCAAGCGCTGAACGGTCCCATTATGTTTCCAGAGTGAAGAGCTATGAGGAATAAACATCCTTTCTCTCAAAGCTTGCTTTTCTACTATCAAAGCAAAAGGCAGATGAAGTACAGGCCAAGAGGGGAAAAAAAAAAAAAGATGATGATGATATAATGAAGGAAGAGTTTGTATTCTGTGTTGAGTTAACCTAGTGGTTGGCTATTCCCCTGCCATCCCCTGCCCCAGGCACTGAGCTATTTCTGGCTCAGTCATGGTCCTGCTGAACAGACAAGATGTTTCTAACCTTTCTAGGCAATAGCCTTTAATATGTGCAATTCCTGCTGAGGTTGACATAACTTCCAGGCAGGACAAGCTTGCATATTCTAGGAGATCTGGCTTTTAATGTCACTAATCTGCAAGTGTAAAAAAAGAATAGACTTTACCACTCCCTAGAGGTGAACTTCAGGAATGGAATGGCGTAAGTGCTGCCACTGAAGCTGCTGATGTCCTTTGCTAATGGTCAGCTGCTCGCTATTTTCCTGACGCTAATCTTCGAACAAAAATGCAGCCTCCTACCTGCTCCTTGGCTGCAACCCCTCACTGGTTGGCTTCTGCACTACAGTCTGGTTGTGAGCAAGGTCCTGCATCCTACGGCACGTACCTTAACGAGGTGCCGGGGTCTTTGGGCTGGGATGGCATTTTCTGACCATTGGCTTAGAGGCCGGCTTTGAACCTTGTCTCCAGTTCCCAATCACAGCCCTGAACAGCAGATGTGAAGCTGCTGGGGAGGGTGGGAAGGAAACAAAGCCCTGGGAGGAACAGCTGCTAACACACCCATGGGCTGCAGTTTGTAAATGGGATCAATATGGTGTATAACTGCTGGGAAAAACGCACACACAAATACAACCAAAATGTGCCGCAAAATATGTTGGGGCAGGAAAATGAATGATCTTTCTGTCAGCTATTTAAAAGCAATCCTGTAATGTGAACAATCAGAAGCGAAGAAAAATCAATGCACTTCTCACAGCGCAGAAATGGAAAACAAGCGGGATTTGCTCCTGCAAAATGCATGCAAACAAAAGCCAATAGATTAATTTTTCTTGCTAGCAGCATGGTCATCTCTTCAGAGACAGAGCCGTGCTCAGAGCAGCCCTCTCTTTAGATACTATACGCTATGTTTATTGATGTCAGTCATAATATCCCCTCTGGTGTCAGCGGTACACGATCGAGTCCTTACACTAATTATCAATTATAAGCAATTGTGGTTTATTCCCATCACGTTTAATTTGTTTAATAAAAGGTCGACTAGAAAGATCTCAAGCAAAGGGAGGGTGGAGCATGCCCAACTCTGCCGCTCCGTTCCTCTGCCTGATGCTCGGGAAGCGCAGCAGAGCCAAGCAGGAAAGCAGTGCCACCCCATCAGAGAGATGGGACATCAGAGGAACGAGCGGCATGTCCCATAGGGCTGCTGCTGCATTCCAACCACAGCCAGCGTCTGGCTTCAGGGAGAAAAGGGGAAATTGCATCAGGAGGTGCAAGAAGAACAATGCTGAAGCAACTCAGAAACGGGGAGTGCGGGTATCCAGGAAGAGCTGGGGGGGCGGCTGCACCCATCACATGGCAAGCACAGCGCTCTCACTGCAGGAAAAGCAGGGGGTTGCCATGCTGTTATGCAGAAAACTACAAAGCTGTGAGGACCTTAACCACAACAAACACCTCATTCTTGCAGGAAGCATGTTCTCTCAGCCTGGTCTTCTGACTTTCCCCCAGCGCCCTTTCCTTTGGCTGAGCTGCCTATGGGATGAGCCTCTAGATCGAACTCCGCAGAAAAACCAAAGTTCATACACATCAGTCATCAGTCTGCTTCCAAAGCGTGCTCCGCTGAAACCTTCAGGAAAACACAGAGTTCTGCTCTAATTGGCAGACAGTGAAGAGAAATGCAAGGGGAGAAGGCTCTGGAAGGCTGCTTCAATAATAATAAATTTGAGTTTTAATCTTCATAACATCACAGATAATACACCCACAAAACTAGAGACAGCTTTGCCAAATGTCTCTCCATGGTTTAGGACGGCGATGCCTCCAGTGACAACAGCAATCCCCGCCAGCAGCTGCAGGGCACCAAGGGCCACTCCGCCCCACCGATGGGGCACAGCTGTGGCCCCAGTGAGCACAGCAGCACATTTGCTCTCAGCTGCTCCTGGACCAGGGATGCATGTTTGCAATGCAGAGCGTGCGAGCTGGAGCTTGCAGGCACCTGTCCTTCACAGCCACCCCAACAGAACGCGTTGCTTTCAGGATTCCAGGCAGCTGTTTGGGTTGGCTGTTGGTTCCTTCAGGCAGCCTGAAATGAAATGCTGCTCGCACCACCAGACTGAAGACAGACAGCCGTGCTTTCTGCAACAGTTACAATAGCCACCCCAGTTTACACATCAGTATTCAGCACAGACTCAGGCAAAGCAGCGCCAAATGCCAAAAAACCCGAGATGAAGTCAAGTTTCAGGGTCTGTTGGTGAGTGGTTTTGATTTCCCCTCCTCGATCCTCCCCCTTTCCTTTATAGCTCTACCTCCCTGTTCCCCGTCCTCAAGCATCAAGCAGCAGATTGAGATTAGAGGGGAGGCTCTGCACAAACAGCTGCTCCTGCGTCCCGGTACAAACTCCAGCATTCTCAGGAGCAGCTCCACGCACCGCGCCTGAAGGCAGCGCATCCGAAGCAGATGCAGCCCCAGCACAAGCGCCAGCAGCACCCACCCGCCCCCAGCACCGCGCACGGTGCCACCGCGCCGCCTCGCCTCACTCCTGGGGGCTTAAGGCGATTTTGATCATATAGATCAAGCCATGGAACTGCTTTTGCAAACACGCTGCCCTGTCTCCTGCTGCGTCACGAGAGCGGGAATTACTGCCTCACTTTTCTCATCTGCAGGAGCACAGAGAAGGAATATGCATCAAGAGCATGGTCACCATGGTGACAGCAGGGACACAGCGGGAGCGTTCTTTGAAAACATTGGTTTGGATCGGAATTAATGCGGGAAATGAACAGCCGAAGAACGGCAGAAAAACCTCTTATTCAGCTGGAATAAACTGCCAGCAGCGGCGGTTCTGAAGCAGCAGTAGGGCCCTTCTGGGAGCCACGGGGACGGCACCGCTGCCGGAGGGGCTGGCAGTGCCACGAACAGCCCAGCCCTGGCTCTGCCTTGATCCCAGAAGAGCGTGTCCCTGTGCTAATTACACAGCCAAAGCACCACGAGCATTTCCAAACATGCTTGGCTCTCTGGCACCACACCTCTCCACAAATGCCAACTGTAACGGCGCTCTGGAGCGGCAGAGACAGCAAAGATGGCAGCGCTGGTCCTGGCAACACAGCCAGGCTTGTCAGACTGAAAAAAAGTAACAGGAGTGGCGTAACAACTGCTTGTTCTGAGCGTGCACCAAACACCATGGCAGCTCATCAATAACTACGGCTGCTATAGAACTGCTCAGCACCTGCAAAGAGGCAGCATTGCAGTAGAAGAAAGCTCACTTAAATTATTAAAGCTAACAATTTCTGTAGCTAAGACCAAGTGCTGGTGCAGTCACGTTACCCAGCAGAACGTGAAAGCCACGATTTGTCTCTTCCCTTGCACTGCTGCTCAGATCATTCACTGCACCGTTATTTCTAATTTTGTAGGGACTTTCTGCAGAAGGGCCCATGCCTCGTATCAAGAAAACACAACGCATATGCAAAGCACTGTTTAAATGAGACAATTGATGCACGGCAGGAGAGACACCAAGTCACCACTTAAATGCTCCCTATGCAAACACATCGGGAGACGCTGATGAACCGCGGTCCCTTCTGCACGGCTCGTTCTCCCGAACTTTGAGAGCTATGACAAATCACATTAGGTACTAATTCATCTGTGGAGCTCAGACACGTTTTTAAGCCGCTCCGTGACAGCTCCCATCGGCCTCCCTCTTTGCCGTGAAGCCGCGCGCGTCGGCCGGGAAAACCGCCCCGGTCACACGGCGAGGCAGCACCGCCCCGCGGGGAGCCCCGGGCGCAGCGCTGCGCCTCAGCCGCGTGCCGCTGCTGCCACCTGGCGGCCGGAGCCTGAGACGCCCGAGGAGCGGAGCCGCTGCGGAAATGAAATTCCCGAAGGATCTGCATCCTCAGCAGGCATATGGAGGTGAGTGCTGAAGACACCCACGAGTGCCAAAAACTTCTAAATTTACAGAGAAGTACATCAGCTTCACTTTGTGTTCGCCGTAAACTCATGCAGCTTCTGGGATGGCATTTAATGGATGAGTGAAATAAGCACCCGTTATCATCAAAAAATTGAACGGAACTATAAAAACTAAAAAAACTATAAAACTAGCTACAGCCACCAAGACCTCTCATTAAACGCGTTAACCGGATTGTAATTAAAGTAGATTGACCACAGACGTTTTTCTTCTCTGCGTGGCCCCAGACCCGCACATAGGAGCAGCATCCCCCCCCCGCAGCACCGCGCTGCTCCGTGCCCACACACCCAGGGCTGCGCTCCCCTCTGGGCTCAGCACAGATGCCACATTTGTAAATTGAGTTTTCATGTTTGCAGATCAGTGCCACGGCCCAATTTGCGTTTTCGCAGCCACCTCTTGAGCAGCACAGCACCAAGAAGAGGTGCCCAGATTCCACCCTTTGTTGTATGAGGCCCACAGTGTCAGAGGCAGATGTTGGTGCATAGCAGCAGAGCTGAACCTTTCCTCTGATATCCCACTGCATTGTGTCACCATGTGACAGACGGCTCCCTCTGAGCTGCTCCTGGAGCCACACTCGTCTACATGCTCCCTCCTGTGATCAGAACTGGAAGTCCATCACATTGTGCACCTACGTACAAGAAGCAGCAACAATATTTGGGCAGTAAGGATCCTCAGTCTCCTTTCCACGCTTCCTGTCCTCGAAAAAGGTAAGCAGCCCTGCACTGGGTTTCTGCAGGCTGAGCCTCAAGATCTCATTGCAACTGTGTGTTTCAGCCAAGCTTGCCTGTTTGACAGAGGTTGCCGATAGGAACTTCAGACAGTCACTCACCAAGGGAAGCTGAAGCTAATGGGGCTGGCTTTGTTGTGCAGGTGAATAAGTTAGACAAGCCTATAAGCAGTCAGTGTCTAAAGAAAACACCGTAATTCAGTACGTAATTTAGTAATAGACTTCTAGCAGATAAACGCCATAATGACTTTTTATTTTCCTCTTATGCTCAGATTCATGTTTGGATTTTCTGTAGTTCTTAAGAAGATGAAGAGTAGCACGGTTTCCAAGTGCCATTCACTGCGCACGTCTAAGACAGAAAATCAGGATCCTGATTTGAACATCTCAAGTTCAAAACTATATGGAATAAGACCGAGGTGTACCAGTTGTGTACACAACGTATTGTAATTACAGCTACTTCTGGAATAAGTTATGATAAGTGCTTGAAACATGATAGGGCTGAGCAGGAGATCCTGCTAAATCTAAACAAGCTTCCCATCCAGAAAACACAGCCCGACCTAAAGGTCAGTCTGAGGTTAATGACTTCTTGCAAAAAGGATTTGCAGTATTTGCTGTTACGTTTCATCTGATGAGCAAAACTCCAGCAGCTGAGCACTCCCAAGCACATCATTTATAGCTGAGATTGGCCCTGAAAGCAAACAATTTACCTCAACTGCTGCCCTCCAAATCCTATGGAACCTGAATTCAAATGTCTGCTCCCACAGCCTTCACACCTCATTTGAACTGTAAGAACAGCAGAGGCAGTTCTTGCAGCAAGCTCTGAGATTTGCATAGAACCATACAACAGTGGGGTTGGAAGGGAACTTAGAGACACCCCAGCCCCACTCCTCCCAAGTGTTAGAATCCAGATTGTTTGGGTAACTGCACAGCAGAGGAGGGCGATGGCAGTGCCATCTACTGGGATACAAGCACGATGGATCAACGGAAGACAGCAAAGAAGAACAGTTAGCTCACCCCTTCTGATGACAGCTCGAGAGAAGTGCAGTCTGTCCAGAAATGCTGCTCCCTCAGCTGATAGCCCTTAAACAAGGACAAGGAGTGCATTGCCCGCCCCGAGCTCCCCAGGTTAGCCATGGCTTCTCGCCTGGTGCTCAGCCCTGGGTTCAGGCCGTGACCTGGCAATTCCCACGTGGTAACTTTCTAGATACTGGCTGGAATACACGGCTGTTCATTTCAATCTCACCCATCTGTTAGGTTTGTAAATATTTATATTCCTCTTTTAAGGTATGTCTTAGCTGTTTGTTTATCTTTCAATGTTTACATTGTCTCACACTACAAAGTTTAACTTTGAGCCTTGGGCTGATACTGCTCCATACGTGAGGAGCTGTCAAGAATTTCACACTGCATAACAACTACATCTCGTGTCTCACACAGACAGCGAGAACGGCTCGCAACCAGCGGCTCCGTTGTGCTGCAGCCAGAGCCCACCCTGCCCTGTGCTATCATCTCGTCTCTGTACAAACGCATTTTCGATGCCACAGTGCATGGCTGCCGGATATCTTCACCCACATCGGCCTGCAGCCTGAGCAGCCGCTGGCACCTGGGCTCAGGCAGCACAGCCCGCAGGTGGCATCCTGCTCGGGAGCTCTGCCTTATACTGTCCTTTGCAAATCTCTCTCCTGTTTACACTCTGAAAATTCACTTCTGGCACCAAGAGAGCAACATTCTGCCTGGGACTGACATTATGGAGTACAACGAAGAGAAGGTCAGAGAGAAAGCTGCGTACTACCTCACTTACTGGGAAGGAGAACAGGAGGAGGAAGGGGTGTGCACTGAGGAAGCATGGAAGCATAAGTTCTGCGACTGCATGGAAGCATACGAGCGGAGGCGGGTGAGGGCTGAGGCCTGGGCCTGGCAGCCGAGCAGAAAGTGCTGAGGAAACACCAAGCTCACAGGGAGCCAGGTGTGCTGCCCAGTGCACGGCTGTGCTTCGACTGAGGGGGGTGGCACAGCTCCGCTTTGTTCTCATTAGATTAACATTGCTGCACATCTTTTCCTCACCTATCATGTCAAAATAAAGATGTTCCAGCTTATTCACGAGGTGCATTTTGATGGCCACGGGCTGTTTTGAACTAGCAATTAATTCCTCTCCTTGCAAGTTCTAAGGAGAAACATTCTCACCCATAGCCCAGCCCCAGCTTCGCGCCCTGCAGGCAGCAGCGCTCCTCGCTGCAGGGGCAGGCGATGGGGCACAGCCCCCGGGCAGCAGGGCCAGGTGACCACGGAGCCACTGCCCGCAGCTGGAGCTGAGCACAGCCCCGGTGCTGGGGCACCCTGGGGGATGGATGCGGCCACACTTGGTGCCAGCAGGCAGCTCTCCTGTACGGACAGGGCCCAGCTACAGCTGAAGGCGCTTCCTGGTTTCACTTGATGTTTTGTATTGGCTACAAGGCAGAACATTCATGTTGTTTGTACTTGATGAATGTACAGGTTGTTGGTTTTTTGTTTTTTTTTTTTTTAACTGTTCAATAAAAGTTAACGTTTCGTTGTCATTGTATTATTTTGTTTTTGCTGCTCCCAAAAACAAACCAACCCAGAGCGCTCCCCTTTCGGGTGAAGGCGTTCCCGAGCGCGGAGCAGCCTCCCGCGGAAAGCGAAAGCGAAAGGGAAAATGAGCGAAGGGGAGCGGGCGGGCGGGGAGCGATGGGCTGCGGAGCGTGGCTGGCGGCTGGCTGCCTCCTGAGCGCCGGTACGTGCGGGACGGGGCCGGGGGGGTGCGGCGGCTGCGCTGCGGGAGCGGGTGGGACACGGGTGGCGGGGAGGAGTAGGGAGCTCCGCAGCCGCTCAGCACCTCCCGCACAAATTGGGCGATTCAGCAGCGGGGATTCACGCGCGAGTCCGGCCCCCGCCTCGCTCGAGAAGCGAGGTGGAGCCCGTCAGCTGCAGCTGCCCGGTGCGTGCCGGCGGTCCCGGACCTCGCGCTCTGCTTTCATTCCTCGGCTCACATGAGCCAAACGGGGCCATCCCCCGCGGCTCTGCCCCGTAAAGCTGCACCCTCCCTATTTCCTACTTCAACAGCCGCTCCGCGGCGCGCACCCACTTCCCCCCCATCCCAGCCCCTCTGCCGCCCCCCAGCGTCCGAGCAGCGGCAGAGCTGAGCGCGGCCACCCCCGTGCGCTGCTCCCCGCTGCCTCCCCCAGAGCGACCCACAGTAAGAGGGGAGCACGGCTTCCAGCGGTACCTCTGCCATCACCATTCAGGCTGTTCTGAGCCTGTTCCTGAGCTCCATAGAGAAACACCACCCTCACAGCACACAGCATTTTGCAGTTCCAAGAGACCCCCGGCACCCAAGGGGCTGTGCCACGCTGTGCCCTCAGGGCTTCACCCAAATTCTCCCCTTTCAACACCTGTAACATTCTAGTGACCAATCTTATTCTAAAGTAACACATGCTCTACTTTAAGAATTGCTTACAAGGGGGGTATTTGAGTATTACATTGATAATAAAAGAATGTGTTCCCTGAAATAAGTAGACCACCATGGGCTGCATGGACTCACTGCATACAGAAGTTGCATGAAGTAATTGCTGTCACTCTTTCAGAATCAACTGTTATGTTTTAAAAATGCTTGAGCATGCATGACCACTGTTTTTCAGTAATCACAAGGATCCCGAACAGCATTGCCTCTGCAGACCCGGGGCTCAGGAGGAGCCTGCAACTTCCCTGTGTGTTTGAAATGAGGAAAACCATTCCCCTGTCCAACAAAACAGAGACCGTGCTGCTGAACGTCAGGCTGCTGCTGCCTACGGCTGGAGCACAAGGTGCTCTGAGGCCTTGGACTGAAAGCCTTCCTGCAGACAACCTGCCCTCGTTCATTGTACAAGGTGAGCTATTTGCTCAGAGGACCAAGCCTGGCTCCAGCAGACGGGCAGCCCCGCTGTGCGTTAGCTGATGGGAATACAGAAAATTCAGCATTTCACAACTCAGCACAACTGAAGATCTGTGTCCAATGAGACCACTGCCCTGTGAGAGCCCAGTCTGGCGTGCTGGGAGAGCGGGTCCCTTCCCACACAGGGAAGGCTGCTGGGCAGGCCTGTCCCAGGCCCCAGACCCAGCAGTGCTGGGCAGGACACTGCCCCGGCTAAGTGAGATCACTCCTGCTGGAATGCACTGGGTTGGGACAGAGCAGGGCAGAACCACTCAGAGAGCTGCGTGCAGACAGTGGGCTTCTTCTGCAGCCTCTAGGTGAGCCGGTATCATAACGGGTCCGTGCATGTGTGTTCATACAGAGCCCTCAGTGAATATTCTGCAGCACGCAGATGAGGATATCAACATGCTTGACTGCAGGATCAGCCCATACTTTACAGCCAACACTCAGATCCTCTGGCCTGGGCGGGAGGTCCGAGCCCACGGCATGGACACCTGGTTCACTTGCACCATAAAGCACACAGCTGGGAAATATGCAGCCACAGCCTTCCTTGTGCAAGGCCTCGAGGACAGAGAGCACCAAACTCCAGCACAGCTTCATCAGGACATCACAGAGCAGACACACGTGTCAGGTAACATTCCTCTGGCAACTTTTGTACAGTCCCAGTGAAGCATGGGGGGTTGGAGCACAACTGTCAGGGCACTGCAGCTGCAGGCCCTAAAGGTAATTAGCAATCAGCTACCACTGAGCTGTTCCAGCTGTGTCCCAAACCGCACCCCAAGCTTCAAGCTGGAAACATTTTCAGATTATGTAGAGGGAAACCACCTGTTCCTCTCCAGCTATGCTGGAAAGCTATGAACTCCCAGCCCCGCTTTCTGTGTCCCACCAGCTGTTGCTTCATGTCACCACCCAGACGCTTTGCTTCTGGGCTTACAGACCTCAGACTATTTTTACCAGCCCCGTGAGTTTACAGGCAGCTCAAGACAACATTTTAGCAACTGTAAGGCAAAATGCTTTTCCTGAAATACATACGTTCTCCCTTGTGCTGAGGACCACACACATACTGCAGAAACAAGTAACTTCAAAGCAGCTTCTGAAAAGCATAATTGTTTTTAGTTTACCTAGTTCTATACCATCATTGCTAAAAGCTCTAACAGCAAATACATAAATCACCAAGGCTTTAATACAGACACACACGTTAAGGCTGATCTGAGCTTTTCAGCAGGCAGAGCACTTCCACAGTGTTTGCACTGGAAGCACAACCCACAGTGCGAGCTGCTCGCTGAGCTGAGGGAGAAGGCTCCAGAGAAGGAGCAGAAAGCAACCGGCACCTGCCAGAGGGCTGCAGCCTCAACCAGAGGAGAAATCGTGCTCCGGGTCCTGCCTGCAGGCTGCCGTTACTGAACCGCACCCTGCCAGGGCCTGCCCTTAGCTGAGCAGAGATAAGCAGCTGCAGCGCTTAAAAATAGAGAGACCGAGGCTCTGCAGTCCGACAGGCGGGGACAGGGCCACAAGGCACGGCAGCAGGTCCCTGCTAGGGCTGGGGACAGCACAGCGAACAGCACTGTATGCTAGAGGGAGCCAAGAACACACCGCAGGCACCCACACTCCCCAGATACTCCCCTTGCCCCACACCACCCTTCCCCCATCCCTTAAGAAAAATCAAACGTTCGTTTATTACTCACCCCATCAGAGGGGCTTCTCCGAGACAGCTACCTCCAAGCAAGCCACACCACCAAGTGAGGCACAGCCCTTCCCAGCTCGCTCTTTCAGCCCCACCTTACTCCTCCCCCGCAGGTTAATTGGGCTCAGCTGGCTCTGATTGCCACCTGGGGCTGCTCTCGGCCCTCTCGCGCTGGGGCTGCCTGCAGCTCGTGCTGAGCTCACGCGGGGCGCTCCGTGCATGTTCTCCCTGCAGCGATTCCCAACGCGGCCGTCAGTGCTGCCTCATTAAATCCAGTGTTACGGCGAGAGTTGGGGGATCGCCGCATCTCCTACTCTGTCGCATACAGTGAGGCACCGGCAAAGCTTAGCGATGGCTCAGGAAAGCGGTACGAGCGGTTACCGCAGGGCCCGGGGCTGCGCTCCTCGACCCAGGCGGGGGGGTTCGGCGGAGCCGGCGCGTGCAGCGTCGCTGTCGCTGGGTGGCACCGGCCCCGCTCCGCCCGCCTCACTGCCGCCCCGGCCCGCAGCGGTGCTGGCGGTGCGCACTCGGCTGCCCCAGGTCCGCACGGCGCTGGGGAAGGACGTGGTGCTGGACTGCGCCTTCGCCGCCGACCCGCGGGTGGACGTGGCGGTGCGGTGGGCGCTGCGGCAGACGGGGCGGCACGAGAAGCGCATCGCCACCTCCAGCGGCGGCCGCGCGGAGATGTTCCCGCAGGAGCCCCGCGGTAACGCGTCCCTCCTGCTCCGGCGCGTGGAGCTCAGCGACGAGGGGACGTACATCTGCGCGGTGCAGGCGGCAGCCCTCGAGCTGGAGCAGGCGGTCCAGCTGCAGATAACAGGTAATGGCGCTCGGACACGGCGCGCAGATCTGAGGTCGGTTCGGTTCAGTGACAGAGACGGAATTAATGAGCCAAGAAACTCAACAGTGCCATACATCTTCGCTCACCAGAAAAGCCCACAGTAACCGTCAATGTTAACTCCCTGTCCCTGGTGGAGGGGGAGCAGCAGAAGTTGGTCTGTGACATCCGCAACTACTACCCCGCGGACATCCAGGTGCAGTGGCTCCGTGAGCCGCGGGGCGCCGGGCAGCTCCCCGACACCGTGCCCAACGTCCTCACCAGCAGCCACCGGCGCAGCAGCAATGGCACCTACAGCTTCTCCAGGTTCTTCCTGCTGACAGCGAACCTGCACGACAACGGCCGCACCTACACGTGCCGCGTGGAGCACCCCAGCCTGCAGGCACCCATCCGGAGGAGTGTCACCGTGGCGGTGAGAGGTACTGAGCACTGTGCTGGTGCTGTGCTGGTCCGGGCACTGATCCTGTGGCGGGCTGGGGGGAAACAGCCCACCCACCCATTCCTGCTCTCAGCTTTGCCTTCCATTGCTCTGAGCAAAACAAACAAACAAAAAAAACGAAGCAACAAAAACCAGCTTGTTTCCGGCCTTCATTTGTCCCTGCCCTTCTCCTTTTGATTCATCTGCAGAAGCGACCTCCACCACCTGGCTGCTGCTGCTGCTGCTCGGCCTCACTGGGTGCCTCGTGGCTGCACTCCATCAATTCCACAAAGGTGGGGACGGCCTCAGGCGGGGGGACAGGGGCATCTGTGGTGGGTGCAAGAGGGCCCTGCCATGTGGTGCTGTACCATACCATGCTGTGCTATGCCACTGCTGTGCTTGGTGACCAAGATGCCCCCGAGATGCAGTGTGGCCACGCTGGGCTGCACAGCCTGCCAGTTGTCCTTCTTTTATTCACAGCCTCTTTTGTTTTGTTTTGTTTTCCTTTTTGCCTGCCCTAGCGAGGAGCACAACTAAGGTGAGTGTGCTCCACGTTCCTGTTTCTCCCACATGACCGTCAGTGCTCTCCCCTGCACTCAGCACTAACCCCCTTCTTTCCGTCCCCAGCCCAAACCTTATTAGGCATGATGCCCTGCTGCTCAGCGAGGAACAGCCGCAGCCCCACGGGCTTCAGGCACCATCAGCGGTGCAGGACATCCCAGTGCAGGAGAGAAGGGGGCTTGGGCTGGGGCAGGCTGAAGGTGATGGCTGTTGCTGAATGTCAGTGTGGATGAAGCAATCCTTCCAGTTACTGGCAAAGGGGGGAGCTGCAAGAATAGTTTTTGCAATAAAGATTGATTAAGAGAACCCAAACTTTGTATGTTTGTTCTTCCTTGGCCGTGCTGCTGCCTGCTCCCGTTCCACGACATTTTCCTCTTCTCATGCCAGCACATCCATGGGCTCACTCTCCTCACCAAATGTTGGAATAACACTGGTCAACAGTGCAGTTCATCGTTCAGCCTGAGCTGGGGGGAAAATACACAGACGCTGTCCAGAAAAACAAAAGCATTTTGGAGTGTCCTGGGAGGGAGAGAGCTGGGGAATGACAGCATGTCCTCGGCATGCTCAGCTAACACTGTTGTTTCATGGACGTGTGCAATGTAGTACACATATGGACACAAAATATGTTATTTATTGTGAATTTTGCAAAGTCACATTTAAGCAACAAAATATACATTTGTGAACCTTTAATTTTATACATAACAAATACAATCTGCTACCATAGCAATAAATTAAATGTACATTATTTACAACAGACATAGGCCACCAGGAACTACGAAGCACTGCCTCTCCACATAAAAAATAAACTTCTGTCAGATACATTTTTCAAGATTTTTTTTCCACTCTATAAACTCTCTTCACTTTCTAATGATATAAATTCAGCATTTTCCTTTGCAGGATATACGCAGTGCTACATTTGTTAAAACAATGAAGCATGCTCTAAGGTTCCGAGACGAGCACGTCCCAGCCACACACGGGCCAGGCAGTGCAAGGTGCCCCGGGGGGAGCGGGGCCAAGGGGCACCCCCAGCACCCACTGCCCCTGCAGCACCGGCAGCTGAGCGAGCCCAGGGTCACGGCCTCCATCGGGGTTCCCGAGCCCGCCGGTGCCAAGGAAACAACCCGGCCCTGCACCTGCCGTCACCGAAGACCCCAAAACTCTGGAAAGAAACTGAATCGGTGCTTGGGACCGTCCCTTTTTACCCAGAAAAAAAAGCACTTCCATTTGTATATAGGTGTGTACATGTGTGCGTGTGTCACGTAGAAGCACAAAACGTTTTGCAATGTATATGCAGGAACGCCCTCACCCACCGCTGGAGCGCGACCCCCCCAGGGTCCGGCAGCACGGGCACCCGGGGCAGCGAGGGCGGCTGCCGCACCGCGCACCGCTCCAGGCGCTGCAGCCCTCCCAGAGCCCTCCAGCCCCGAGCCAGAAGGAACCTCACAGCTTCAAGTAATAACAGAAACAAAACAACAACCCGAAAACAAAAGCCCGGACGAGAGCAGCCACTGCATCTTCCGCTGAAAGATCTCACGGAGATCAACGCGCGCGAACAACGACGCCCATAGAAATCACACAACTTGCGGGAAAAGCCGCACGGAGCCCCGCGGACACGGCCGCCCCGCCCCGCAACGATCCGCGAAGGGCGGGGGTTAAAGTGCTCCCGGAGCGCAGCAAAGCGGGGGGAACCGGAGCGTACGCTTCTGCTCCGGCAAAGAGCATCTCGAGATTTAAATGCGATTTGAACGCAACTCACTGACCGCGGGAGGGAGCGCTCAGCGCCCATCGGGAGGAGTCCTTCGCGTTCCCCGCGACGCGATTCCTTCGTTATTCGGATCCCTCTCCCACCAGACCGCAGCCCTTCCTTTGGGGGTGGGGGGAGGCACGGCGCGAGCAGCACCGCTCAGCACCGCTCAGCGCCGTTTGGGGCGGGGACAGCGCTCCGCGTGCCCCCGGGGCGGCCCGAGCCGCGTGCCGTCGGCTTTGGCACTCGCAGCCGCGTGCCGTTAGGAGCCGTGAACTCAAAAAACGGTTTCCACTTGAAACGAAGAGCCTTACTTCTTGCGGTTGCTTTTGCAGAGGTCACGGGTTGTGGCAAGATGCAATGCTGCGCCTCTGCAGCATTTAAAGAACTAACAGGGGCAATCTGGGATCACCCTGAACGTAGTGGACAGACTTCAGTGAACCTTACACAAAGCTCCCTAAGAGCAGAGGGGTTTCTGCGTGGTCAGGGGCGTCTTCTGCAGGGAGTCACGGGGAGGGCACCTTGCAGAACCGCCACCGCCCTTTTGCAAAGCGAACAGAAGCGCGCTCAGAGGCGGCGGACTGATGCTGCAAGGGGTGGGGCAGCCCAGCCCCATCCCAGCCACGGGCGGACGGAGCAGCCCCGGGACGAGGCAGAGCCCGCGGGCTCAGTGTGCTCCCAGCACCAGTTTGGGATTCGGTCTGACTTTCCCAGGCCCTCGCTGGAGTTCTGGGCAGGGAAGAAGCACTGAGGCCACGCAGAGAGGGCAGACGGCCCCGCTGCCACCTGTGCCGGCACCCGGCGGGCACGGGGCCGCATTGCCCCCAGGTGTTTTGCAGCCCAAGAGCTGGGGCTGAAGTCAGCAGAGGCAGCGCATGAGCCCCAGGCTCGCGCCGCTGCCACAACCAGCTCCAAAACTGGAGAACCAAATCCGCCCGTGCCTGAACACCTGCCCTGCCAGCAGGAAAAACACCCACGGGAGTGTTTGCGTGGATGGCACAAGCACCGGACGGAGACCCCAAACCGCCCGGGGGCCCGCGCAGCCCCTGCCCGCAGCCTGCTGGGACCGGGGCCGCGGGGCGGGCAGGGGGCGTGGGGAGGGCTGGGGCTGCTGGGGACGGGAGCCAGGCGACGTCCTGCAGCGGGCGCTGGGTCGGCTGCAGCGGGGAGGGGACCGTGCTGGCGTGCGGGGTGCGCGCGTTCCCACGGGGCGGTGAGGTTTTCCCTTTGCTGAAACAAAAATTCTCTGGAAAAAAAAAAAAAAGGGATAAAAGGGTCAGAGATATTCTCAAGAAAAGGAGAAAGAAAATGCAGCGCTACTGATGGGCACCGATCGTTCCATCATTAATCGCTACCGTTTTTCTCACTCAGTGCTGCCCTCATCTTACAAAAGCATTTAGGACGCTTTAAGATCTGGTATTGACCACACATTTAATAATAAACACTGCAATTGGCCAATGCGTGCTGCCGTTAAAGGGTATGCATTTGACCGCAGACGAATCATTTCACACAACAGCATTACAAACACTCACCGCTGAAAAGTTCTCGACCTCCTTTTTCCTGCTAGTGACTCTAAATGAAAAACCAGAATTCAGGTTGGGTTGCAGACAAAGGCACAACGACACACAAACCGGCGCGGCCTCAGCCCCCGGCGCCGGGCCCTGCAGGGCATCCCCACGGCCGAGAGCGGCCGGTGCGTACCGTGCTGGAGCTGCCGTGGCTGAGCTTGTCGAAGCGGAACTTCAGGTTTGACCTTGGGGAGTTTCTGTTCTTTATATCTGCTGGAGGATGGGGAAAAGCAAAACGAAGTAATAACCCACGAGCCAACGCGATGGCTGAAGCAGGCGGCAGCCAGGCGCGTTAATATTTTGTCACCAGTGTTACCAATATTTAGTCTATCTTGAGTGAATGTTTGGCAAAATCTGTACATTAAGTGTTTTTGATGGAATAAATTGAGGCTTAATTACATCTCACAGCATTTCTACTGGAAATGCCACTGAAAAGGCTGCAACAAATGACTGATCTATGTAAGTAGGGGTGGATTTCAATGCTCTTGGCAGGAAAATGCAAAATAAACACTTTAAGCATTAAAAACACTGTTTTGTTCCTTCTGAAAATCACTAATGAAACAAGAAGGACTGAGGGATAGGCAAGCGAGCCAGGCTGCACCTCCAGCTCAGTCCTTCTCCGGAGCTGCTCCCAATTATCAAGAGGCTCCCAATTACCGAGCTGTTAGTGGCGGATTCGTAGCTCTCCGGCTGTTCTGCAAAGAGCTCCTGGGTTCCTAATGTGCGCTTCCATTTGAATCATGGCTCCTTCCGGCAGGACCACAGCGCTCGGGGAAATTGCAGCGCTGCGATGCGCAGCGAGGGGCGGGCGCCCGCTCTGCCCATTTGGCTCATGTTGACTCGTACCTCACTTTGCTAATTGTCTGGCTCCAACGGATGGAATTAGTGCAGAGCTGGTTAGCGGGAGGGGTAATAGAGCCAGGCCCAAGGAGAGCTGCTTGGTTATTAAATAACTCCTGAGTCACAGCTCATTCCTTGCAGACAGCGAGTTTCCAAGGCTACTGCAAATGTCCGTCAGGAGAGCGGAGCAAGCAGGGCCCCAGCAGAAGCCCCCTCTGTGCCGGTTTAGAGCTCTGTGCTGCAGCATGGCTGAGCTGGGTGAGCTGCTCGCAGCCGGGGCTGCACCTCCTGCAGCCGCCCCACTGCCTCCCCCATGGCTGCCCCCACCCTGGGCCGCCCCAGAACCCACCTGTGGGGCTCCGGCTCATGATGACCGGGGTGGCCGCGGCCCCCACGCTCGGGCTGTCACTGCCGGGCGATGCGCTGTAGATGAACACGTCCTGCTTGAAGGGCGATGCAGTGGATGGCTGGCTGCCCTGCACAGACAGAGTGGGACACGACTCCACTCTCTGCAGCGAGCTGCCACCCGGTGCTCTGTGCATGCCCGGCACAGCTGTGCTCTGTGGCACGGCACAGCAGAGCATGGCACGGCACAGCATGGCACAGCACAGCACAGCTCAGCACGGTACAGCAGCCTTCACCCTTCAGGAGGTTCATCCCATGGGAGCCAACCGAAGTGGACACGCATGCCTCCCACTGCCCCCACCCTGCTGGGAGGACACTGCCACCCACCGGGAGCACCCAGGGGCGCGAGGCTGTGGTATCCCCCCGAGGAGCCCACGGAGTTGCGGCAGAACCCTGCCCAGAGCTGCAGCACAGAACTGGGTGCCTACCACGCTGTCGTACTCCTCCAGCGTCTCGCTCTCCCCCGCCGTGCTGCTGAAGCTGCTGGTGCTCGAGGAGGAGCGCGAGATGTTGGACCGGCCGTTCTCCTTCAGCTTGATGAAGGGCCTAGGGGGTAACGAGACACTTAAGGAAAGCATGTGGCCACTGCACGGAGCACCGAGCTGAGCACTGTGGGATGAGCTCCTCCGGGCACAGAGCCGCCACCACGGGAGGGAGTTGGGGCACTGCTGGGAGCGTTCCCCTCCAGCAGAGGGACACAGCAGCTGGCAGCTGCGGGAACGTGCTGGGGGAGCTCGCTCCACGCGCCTGCCTCCACCTGCAGGGTTTGGAACCTCCTGCCAATACAGCTCCTTGCTGCTGCTCTTTTCTAAAGATGGCTCTTTTCATATCATAAAGGAGTGGTGCGCGTGAATCACCAGAACCTCTACGTTTCTCCCTCAGTATCCAACTTATTCATAGTAGAACCTGGAGACATCTTTTTTTGTCGGTCCCTGGTACTCTGGCTGTTGGCTGCAGGGACTGTGGCAGTTTGGTTCTGTGCTGCTCACCTGTCTTTGTTGGGGCATATTTCAGGGGAGCTGGGGTTGGACGAGGTCTCAGATTTCATCTCCTGGGATGAATGTCCAGCATCGGGTGTCTTCTGTGCTCCAGAAATACTGTCACTGAGGGCACAAAAAGGCTGTGTGAGTTACACAGGAGACTTAAAATGAATGGTCCAATTATACTCCTAGCACCAAGTGCTAAAACTAAGAGTAACAGATGCTCTTTGGATACCACAACTTTCATTTAAATCAGAAAGAAGGCACCCAAGACACCACAGCCCTGAACGTGGCAGAAGCAGCCCTGATGGAGAACAGGGAGGTTCTGGCACCCGGACACACCGCAGGGCTGCTGGCAGCCTCAGCACCGGGGAATGCCGTGCTTACCATCGCGCCCTGCTGTCCGCCTGGCTCTCTGACCCCGTGTGCAGGCGTGGGAACAGCCCCGAGCGGCGCTTGATGGGACTCCTCGACTGGTTCTTGGCTGCGGCTGCCGAGACCGGGGGCTGAAAAAAACACACAGCCCGAGCTCGAGGAGTGCACAGCCCCACCCGAGAAACCCCCACAGCACCCCGGCAGGACGGGAGGGGCCGGACACGCAGACAGACAGCAGGACAGGGGGCCACGGGGCTGTGCTCACCGAGAAGGTGGTCTTGGTCACCTCACCGCTGTTGTGCGCAATGCCCCCGCTCAGGCTGCCCGGGATGCCGCCGCCATGCTGCTTCCTTTGGCTGCCCACCATCGTCTCCATGGAGTGGCTGCGCACGCGGATGGCTCTCTGTGGCCGCGAGGGACAGGGGACAGCGGTCACCTCCACCCCAGGACCGCTGCCAACCAAAGCCCCCCAGCCCCAGGCCCTGCCCTGCAGAGCTCCCCGAGGAGCAATGCCACAGCCCGGCAGGATGGCAGCGTTCAAGCGCACACCGCAGCACCGCTCCCTGGGTTTGCAGGAAGGCTCTGCGAGGAGCCCCCCGCCCCTCCTGCTCCTGCACTGCTGACGGTTCCCATGTAGCACGCAGCATCCCGCAGCCTGCTGCCAGCTGCCCTGAGATGTTTGTGTCACTTTCAGTGCACACCGCTTCCTAGGAAGGAGCGATCCCTGGGAGCTCAAGCACCACCTGAGCTCTGCACACTGAAGGGGCTGCGGTGCCCCTCGCTCTGGCAGCACTGGGGTCCATCCTGCTGACAGAGACTGCGGCGGTGCTGCAGGGAGGGAGCACGGAGGGTTGTGCAGCCCCTGCAAAACAACCCACGGCCACAGAGAAAGGAGCAAAGGTGCAGCTCTGAGCGGGAACTGAACACCTGAGGGCTGAGGACGACTTCAACATGTTTTGACTCAAACTGTTGCAACCAGAGCTGCGCATGCGGGAGGCAGAGACCTTTTGCGAATCTGAACACCCATTTTAGATGCTTGAACAGGATTTGAGCTATTTTTAAAGCCTTCCTTCAGTTGTTGTCCCAGGCACTCACAAATAAGACCACGAGATCTTTTGGAAGTCTGGCACACACTATGAAGAGCAGCAGGGAAATGCACAAGTTAAAAAAATCTGTACGCTTATTTTAATTACTGTGATCACCATAGCAACCAGAGCCCAAACTGGACTGCGATATCGGTGTGCCAATTACAGGAAAGTTTCCCTTTGCAGCTATTGCCTTCTGAATTTTAGCTGTGCTACCCAGCAGGCCATGGCTATGTCCTCCTCCAGACCATTTAAGCACAGCTCAGGACACAGAGGTGTTAGAGGAAACAAGCCTCCAAGGGCCGCATTTCTGAAGGTGTCCAGCACTGCATTGATGGTGCAAGGGCACCGCTCTGCTGCCGGGTTCAGCCCTGTGTAAAACCCCTCAGTACCGACCCGCACTGCACCCCGCGGCACCCGACCGCACAGGGACCACGGTGTCCCCTCCTACCCCTCGAGTAACGAGCTGCAAGCAAGCATCCATCAGACCGGATTTATTGGGATCGGCAACTTGTACAAACTGATGGTGTCTGCGGGCGGGAGCGGCAGGTCACCCTGCTGCCAGCTCTGGCAGAGTGCGGGCAGGAGGGTCTCCTCCTGGCACTGCCAGCACCCCAGCACAGCTCTCTGTGCATGGCACGTCCCCTACCACACTCTGCAAGCTGAGTGCCTGCACAGCTGTTGGGAGGAATGGGCCGAGAGCTTGCTGGCGTGATACAATGGGCAGCAGAACACCATGCCCTGCTCCGGCCCCGCGGTGCTCAGAGCACGCAGTGCAGGAGGTACGCCAGCACGCAGCCCAGCAGCGCGGCCCCGAGGCGGCGGGGCAGGAAGAAGCCAGCTCTGGCCAGCGGGTGCACCACGCGGCCCAGGGCACCCTGCAACCCCAGAGAACCGCGTCCACCCTCCGTGCACAACAGCACAAGAGAGCAATCAGTGTCTCAGACTATGAATACACTGTCGGACAGCTGCATCCTGCCTCAATTTCTGCATCTTGTACCCCAGCAGGACACAGCTGAGCCTCCACCCACCCCCACAGCAGCAGACTGCCATCATGGGGACCCTCCTCTGCCTTCAGGGCCTCTCATGCCCCTAACCCCATCTGCACCTTCCACAAAGACACCTTCCGGCCCCGGGCACACGTTAACCTTCCTGCTGGGGAAGGACTGAGGTTTACCTTGAAAGACTCCAGGAAGCCCCCGTGCCCTCCGTTCTCCAGCTTGTCCTCCTCGGGCCCCAGCCCCAGCATGGTCTGTGTGTGCCCGTGGAGCTCGTCATGGAGGTTGTCCAGCAGGGCGGCACGCGTCCGGTCCTGAGGAGCAACACCAGGCTCAGTGGGATGGCCCCGGGTGCAAAGACACGAGGACACTCGCACTGCTGGTCCCTGAGGTTGTCCCAGGGCCAACACAGCTCAGAGCAAGGAGAAGCGGTTCTGGGGCAGTTTGGGGGTGGTGTGGGGTGAAAGGCAGCGAGCCGTACCTCCAGCTTGGCAAACTTGTCTGACTTGCAGCAGGCGTTCTCGGCGTTGATGAGCTTGGTGAGCAGGAACTCCCGGAACTCGGGGCTCTGGGGAGCGGGGAGGGGGTTGGACATCTGCACTGCTCTGCTCCTGGTAATGCTGTGCCATGACCCTACTGACCCCACACCCGGCTTCCCCCCACCAGGTGTGCCCTGAGGGATCCTGGACTCACACCCACACGCAATTCCCAGCTTGGCGTCCCCTTTCAGTCCTGTCTCACCTTCTGAAACACGGGCGGGCTCGGCAGTGGCGGGCCGAAGGAGGGGACATCTTCCCGGGCCGTGACAGAGACCTGTGCGGGCAGGGGCAGCAGTGGGCTGAGGGCAGTGTGCAGCACGGAGCCCACTGGGGGCGATGCCCCCAGCCCAGCCCCAGGCTGCAGCCCACCTGTGCCTGTGGGATAGCTGCACACGTCTACTTCTCACAAACCATTTTCACTCATGGCCCTAAGCAGTGTGCTTTCAGCGTGAGAAAGTGCCTTGCTGCACCTCCTGATGGAGGGGTGATGCTACCTACACTTGGGCACTGTATTTAGGCGGTATGAGCTGTTCTGGGGCTCACTGTAACATCTGTGGCATCAAAAATCTTTGGTAAATGAGCACGCTGCCACATGGGCACGTTTTATGTGCACACATATGTATGCATACACACACACTGTAGTAGTACAAACACAAATGCATGTGTTCATGTACACACATGTTTAATATACACGTTATCCAGCTATGTAGATGCCTGAGCACACTGAGCACACACGAGCAAATGTGCAGTTTGGAGATGCAGCCCGTCCTGCACGTGGCTATGCACAGATAGGGCAAAACACAACGCGTGCGAGCTGGGATCCCCTACCTTGTAGGATGTGGAGTCTGCATCGGGGTTCTCCACCTGCACCACAATGTAGGCGTGCAAGAAATTGGAGGCAATCATGTCCGGGACAAATGGCGTGTTCTCTTCTTGAAAGATAATTGCCACAATGTCATTGCCAATGTGTCTCTTCCTCTGCAGCTGGGTGGAAAGGGAAAGCATGGTTGGTACGGGCAGGCGGCTCTGCCCCGCGGGTGCTCCGGGCTCATCCCTCACCTGCTGGGTGTCGCCTTCCGTGAAAGGCAGCTTGGTGGAGACGTGGAACATGATCTCCCTGTCCCGGAACACGGTGTACACGGACTCAACCCCCGTCTGCCCGTGGCTGACATCCAGGCCTCCTCGGAAACTGGAAATGAGGGGAAAGTCAGGGAGAAAGGGAGAAATATTAATTGACAGCTCACCAGAGCCCGCAGGCAGCTGTCAGGGGACGAGGCGACAGAACACACCATCTCATTTGTCTTTATCTAGCTGCTAGCAAACGGGAAAGAACAAATCGTGCACCATGTAGTGCAATGATGCCTGAGGCCCGGGGTGTGCGGCACAGTCACAGCACCAGGCGAGGGGTGGGCACCACTGCACTCCATGGGCCCTTCCTCTCCGGCCAAGCAGCACCAGCCTGCCTCGCAGCCCCGGGGCTGCAGGGATGGAAGTTCTGCTGTCGGCAGCTCCGTTTTCTCTGTAAAACTCCCCCAGCTGTGATACACGAGCCGGAGCTATATTTGCTTCTGCTCTGTGCTGCTCATGAATGAGCTGACTTCTGTTCCCGCACAATAGATGCTTCACATACTATATGGCCTCTAGCTAAACTTATTTGTGAAATCAGTCTTTTCTACTTACCCTTTAAAGTCCTGCAGTGTTATGGTGTCTCCCAGCAAATGTAAGAAGTTTCTGAAGGCAGCGCTCTCTTCGTTGTTGCCGAACAGCTCTTCCTCCTGGGTCTACAAAGACACAGACGCATCTTGGGAGAGGAACGGGCAGCCAGCCTGAATCCTTCATGTGTACACTCCAAAACAATGAGACCTGAATAATGGTCTTCTGTGAGTTATTCAATCCAAAATAAAATGCAATACGTAAAGATAATGAGGGTGCCTGTCAGAATAATCTGTGGCAAATTATACAACTCAGCTGTGCCCATGCTCCGCAGCCAGCGTCCCCAGGCTAATGGAAGCAGGCAGCAGGCGAGCACATGGCCTGCAGCTCCCACCAGTGCAGTGTTCCGCACTGTCTGCACACACGTCTAATTAAAGCACCGTGGCTGCTACACTGCATTTTCACATCCATTTCTCCCTACAGCTGATTTTCATATTGATTGTTCTTCAGCCACATCGCATTTTAATGAGTCAGGGCCTTATCCAAGTCACCAGAGACTTGCTGTTGGTAAGGACACCAGCTGCAGTGCGTGCTGCCCGTGGCCGTCATTTACCTGCAGGGCCATCCCCAGTGCAGAGCTCCGGGCACGGCGATGCTCCGCGCTCCCGGTAGTCACTCACCTGCCTGAACTTCTGGTAGATGACGCCAAACTTGAACGTGTTGTTGACCTCGTGCTCATCGTAAGCCACTATCATCTGGGAGGCCTGCAGTGACATGAGGCACAGCTGGGAGCCCATGGCAGCTGAGGAGTGGGACCTGTGGCCACTGTCCCGAGTGGGCAGCGGCTGCTCTCGGGCTCCCAGTGACGGAGAACTATCCCAACCTGATCTCTACTGAATGCAGGGTAAGTTCCTCACCTTGGGGTACAGAACCGGATTAAACTTCAGTCCAGAGGCATCATCGCAGAAGGCCTGGGAGCAAGGGGAAAGTGCTGTGAGCATCAGAGGGCACCCCAGCCTGGGGAGTGTGGCAGCATGGCCACACGCATCTTATCAGAGAGGCACACCCAGCCCCAGGCTGCAGGAGCTCCCCCACATATTCCATCCTGCTGCGATGCCCGTGCCTGGCTGGTGCTGACCAGAGGTGCAGCGGGACAGTCCCTGGGTGCAGCTTCCCCCTTCCCCCTTCCCTTCCCTGAGCTCATCTAGCAACCCACCCAGAGCAGCCCTGTGCAGGTTACCTTCGCGATCTGTGGGATGCTGGGCAGCTTGCTAAATCCTGCCAGAGGAATCCTTTCATGCACCGTCTTCACTTTGGACCTAGCAAGGAAAAAGAAATGAACAGATGCTGGGGAGGATCCCATGCAGCCCGAGGCACTGCAGCCTCCCTGCCCGCCAGCAGCACGGCTCTGTGCCATGCATGCTGCAGGGGGTCTGTGCCATGCATGCTGCAGGGGCTCTGATAGATGCTGCAAGGCGGTGTTCTGCTGGGCTTGGTCAGCTACCAAGGGCTCCATTGTTATTCTCATCTCTGCAGCTCTTAAAATATTCATTGTTTGGAAGAGAAGCGAGGCAATGGCTCAGACACCCTTGCCAGATTAGAGGAAGGATGGCAACAGATATGGCAGCGGATCATGAGGAGTTCCATGTGTGATTTCAGCAGCAGATCAAAGCTCTGTGTTCACTACCAGCTGTCAGGCAGCCCCAGCGCA
This sequence comes from Numida meleagris, assembly GCF_002078875.1. Lineage (NCBI taxonomy): Eukaryota > Metazoa > Chordata > Aves > Galliformes > Numididae > Numida > Numida meleagris. The sequence goes on along the minus strand of NC_034426.1, from coordinate 9,788,148 downwards.
GAGCAGTATAGGGACAGTGCCTCTGGTTTCCGCTCCACCCCAAGCCCACACAGTGCTACAGCCCAACTGCTGTATTTACAGAGAAACAAATTGAGAGTATTTCAAGGAGAAGGTATTTTGCTAAACACAGCACTTTTTTCTCCGTACCTGAGTATAATCCTTAAATACTCGGTGCCATCCGCCTCCTCACACTTAACAGAAAGGATCAGGTTTCCCAGGCTGCTGGCCGTGCAGTAGAAGTTTAAGTGGTCCTGCAGAGAGAAGCAGCAGGTGAGCGGTGAGGCTCAGCGTGTGGCAGGACGATGCTCCCTCCTGGCTCCCGCAGGCTCCGGGCACAGCATCCAGCACTGTGAGCCAGCAGGCCCTGCTGCCCCTGCTCAGAGGAAGGCTGTAACACGTGCTCTTTCCACTCGCAACTGTGGAATTTGATTTTTTCTCCTTGCTGGGGGAAATTTTCAGCCAACCCATTGCCCTCTCCGCACCCACCTTCCCCAGGAAGTGTTTCCTGTAGGCTCTGGCCTCTCCTTTGCACTCCAGCTTGTACCCGTAGGGGCTGGGGCTGAAGTTCTCCTCCTCCTCCTCGCAGACACTGCTGTCGGATGAGGTGGGTGTACCGAGGTTCTCTGGGTCCTCAATCCAGTACCCCCCAAACTGGGGCAGGATGACCAGCGGGTAGGGGCTGCCCTTCTCCAGGATCTGGGGAGGCACAGGGTGATGGGCAGCATGGGGCTGCCCCACACCGCAGGGCAGGTCCCGCCTCTCTGCAGTGCCCTACTCCTCCCTGGGGAGCGGGTTCAGCACTGTAGAGCTGGGCAGGAGCAACTTGCCTCGCTGCTCCTGCTGGAAGCAAGACTGCTGCACGCTTCTGGGAAGGTACTGCCCTGGGGGCATTGAAGTGTGTTACAGAGCACCTACCTCATCGATGCTGGGGTACGGGATGTAGTCCTCCTGCAAAAGGAATCACAGCACTGCACATGACCGCTTGCTCCCCAGATTCCACCTGTCCCCAATGCCCAGACCCAATTTCATGCACAAAGTGGTGACGCTGGGTGCAGCCCTGGCTCTGCCCTGCTCTGCCCATGGCACTGCCCACCCCGTGCCCAGCCCCTGCACACCACCAGGGAACCAGCCACCACACATCACTTGACAGGGAGATGCACTGGTTTGGACACAAAGCTGGATTAGGGATTTACATGCACCGCTCTCTTATCTTTGCAATTCAATCAGTGCCTTGCTTTTAGATAACTCCTAAATCCCTTTTAGTCCTTTAAGCAACTGCCTTTGACTACACACATTAAAGCCCCGATTTCTGGAGATAACAGGGAGCGCAGGGAAAGATCCACACAAGAAATAAAATCCAACAAACCTTATGTTTTTGGCTTCCAGCTTTCTGATCTTCAAGTTTTGGTGCCTGTTTGGAACAAAGTGAACAGATTGAACAAGGAAGAAGCTGCCACCACACAGACGCCAGCAGGACATCTCGCGCCAACGCCGCCCCGCACCGCGCTGCAGCTCACCTGCATCTTCTCCAACATTTCGAAGAATTCTGCAGACTGAAAAAGAAAAGAGAACCACGCTGTCTAACCGGGCGCCAGGAGCTGCCGACATGGGCATCGATGCCGAGCGGAGCAGTTCAGCCATCCTACAGGCCTGGGCTGGGAAGAAGCTGCATTGCACTCAGTGGATGCAGCAATTCCTCATGCTCAGCGCTGCCTGATGCCCAAGATCAGGCAGGCACAAAGCCCGGGCTGCTGCCGGGAGCTCCACACAGAAACCAGCAGCAAAAGCTCTGCTCCGGGGCTGGGCCTGGCCAGGCGTGGGCTGACCCATGCTCTGTGATGAGCGGCGGCTCCTGAACACATGACACCTACATGCTGGCCCTCGGCAGGACACTGCTGGGACATCAGTGGCACAGTCACTCTGCACGGCCCCTCCTGCTCCCACATACGAGCAAATAAATTATCCAGCATCCTCCAGCTGTCAATACTGGGGCACTCCCAGTAAACCAATACGTGACTTTGCTGGGGTCACGATGAAGGGCTTCTTTCTCCTCTCCCTTATCCTCCCCCACCCACAGACCTTAATCCGTGTTTGCTGCAGGATGGCCATGAAGGGCCGTGGCACCACTGGCTCTCAGCAGTGGTTGCAGAAGGGGAACACAGACACGGGGCAGGGGCTCACAGCACCGTGCCAAAGAGCACAGCACCAGAGTGTGTTCTGGGGAGCTCTAGAACCAACTGAATTTCTTAAAAGACAGAAAAGAGAACAAAATCAGGGGGGGGGATGAAGAAATGAAAATCAGACCAAGACCAAAGGCGCCTCACACAAGTGTTCTCGCCCATAGATGCAGCAGAGGCGAGTTGTGCCGCACCAGCCCGGCCACCACTCCTCCCCGCTGCGCAGCGGAAGGCGCTGCCCGACAGCCGGGCACCAGCACAGCCCAGCTGGCCACGCTCCTGCCCTTAGACTATGGCCCTTCTTTATCACTGCACCTGCAGCAGAAAAAACGCACCCAGGGTTCAAAAGAGCTCTGTGCCCAAACTGGGAGCACCTGAAAAAGGCTTTGCCTTATTTTAAGCTCCTTTCAGGTTCCTGTTTATCTCCAGGTGTCTGCAGTAGACACATGCTCTCTGAGACAATTAAAATAGTTGTCACCCCACTGCCAGCAGCCAGGGCACACCGGCAAAACAGTAGAGCAGAACCTGATCCGCCTTCCCAAGTGAGCTCCAGCAAAGCACGTGTACACACATTTAATAAAGCAAAGTGCAGTCTGTAGCCATTAGGAATTTATGCAGACTTGAAGCCAAGCTTTACCAGACCACAAATATTTTGGTAAATATAGTTAGGACAATTATACCTTTGTGCTGCTCAGTCAGAAGCAGCGTCACCTGCAGAGGTTCAGCCACCAGTTTGTCCTTACTGAGCTGAGTCACCGAGCCCGGCTGCTCCTGGCAGCAGTGACTGCAGCTGCTTTCCAAATGCAACCAAAGACACCACTGGCACAGAAACCATTCCCTTCCTCCGCAGGCAGGACAGACCTGTCCCAAAGCTTGTAGTAATGACCTCAGAAATGCAAAATATCCAAGCCAAAAATAGTACCGTTGTTGTTTTCTTCCTAAGCTCACATGTCCATGCTACCTCACAGCTAAAAGCATTCTCCTGACAGCAAAGAGAAGAGATCACAGCATCACCTCCCAGCATCCCAGAGCAGAGCGCTGCATTTGCCCCTCTCCATCAGCGTCAGGTCTGCTCCAAAGCCCTGCTGGTGGAGCTGGGGCTGCTGAGACCACAGCACATGGGAGCACAATGCAGCACGTGGACGAGGACCGATGTGGAGCAGAAGTAGCAGCACAGCCACAAAGTGCCCACGTTGGAGCTTTCCAAAGAAAACGAAGCCCAGAAGGAAAACCACACCAAGAGTGTGCAGCTGAGAGCCACGCACCCGGCAGTGCCCGCCGCTAACCTCTGCCTGCACGTGGCACTCACCAGCAGCCCCCGCAGGAAATCCATCCTCGGCCCCGCACTGCCCGCAGCCCCCAGCCTCACCCCGGCGCTGCTGCGGCCACCGCGCGTCCTCCCAGGAGCACAGTGCAGAGCGGCCCAGCGCCAGGCGGGCCACCATCCCTGCCAACACCTCCCTTCGTTAATGTTTCTCCAGCCAGAGGCATGGCAGGGCTGCTGCTTTGTTATTTAAAAGGGTGGCTCCGGGGGAAGTGCCCCAAACAGGTTGGGCAGGAAGCGGGCGAGAGTTCGCGCGTGGCTCAGGGAGGTTTCACGTCATGTACGCGAGAGGTGGCACATAGAGCTGAGCAGGGTGGGAGGCAAGGGAGGGAGAGGAGCTCGGTCCCAGGAGCTCGTCCCCATCTCCCAGACACATCCGGGCAGCGCAGCAAAGAGCCCGGCACAGCCAGCACCTGGGCAGCACCTCGGCCCAGCCGCAGCCACGGGGTCACCTGTCATTGCCATGGGCAGATAGCAGCGCTGCCCTCCCAGCCTGCCTTCAGCCTGGCTGCTCTCCACACAAGGCCGGTCAGAAAGCCTGCACCACGCCAGGTGCCCGGGTCTGCCTGTGCCATGCCGTGCCCACCTGTCCCCTGGCTGGAAGCGCCTGGCACGGCCGTGGGCAGAGGAGAGGGGGCTGTGGGGCCATGGCTGCCCCTGGGGCCGTGTCCCTGCCTGCACACACTGCCCCTCTTCTCCCCTTGAGTTTCCAGGGTGGACAGAGCAGAGCAGCAGGGGAGCCCCGGAGCAGATGGATGGCTTTGCCCCGCGGCCGCTCGGCTCTGCACACTTCTGGCTCGGTCTGCCGCTCTGTTCCTGCACGGCAATGCCCATTACAAGTGCCAGACAAGTTCCTCCCGCCAAGGGCTGCTGGGAAGCAAGCCTCACCATGGAATTACACCAGCAAAAAAAGATTTTTGCCATTGTAGCTTGCCTCCTTCAAGGAATTTGAGTTACACCACGAAAACACATTTTTGCTGGCATAGCTTGCATGCTCTTAGAAGGAGTTTGCTCATACAGCTGAATTAGCAATGCACTGTGCTTCAGGAAGCCGGTGCCTCCAGCAAGCCGTCTGCAGCCTGTGCCCAGAATTAAGCAGAAAGCACAGAGCGCACACAGGGATGAACCTCCTCACACTGTGCAGCTCAGCTGTGAGCTCCTGGCTGGGGCTGCTGCAAGGCAGGGAGGAGGCAGTGAGCTGCACCGGGCAGGACTCGCTACCAGCTCCGTGTGTCCCCCTGTCCCACTCCCCTCAGCCCCAACCCCCCACTTCCACTGCCATCCACCAGTGTGCTCTGCCACCTCACTCCTGCTGTGTGCACCCAGGCCACCAACATAAGTGCAAATGAGCCAAAACTCAAGAAACCTCACTAATAAACTTCTGCAGCTCAATTCTCTCCCAGCCCCCCTGCTCTTAACAACCATTTAACCAAGTTCTCAGCTGTAAGCAGTAAGCTTCTCTTCGATCTCATCTTCGCCAGTTTAATGAGTAATTTCCCGGGTGGCAACGCGTCGAATGCTTTGCAGCTACCCAGGGAGAAGAGCTGCCATTTCCTTTGTCTGGAAGCTCCACTCTCGCACTAATTGCTCGGGTTACTCCGATGAGAGCAGAGGAGCTGTGCGCCTTGAAGGCTTATGCTGGGGCCAAAGAGCAGGTGCCAGCAGGCACACAGGGGGGTCCCTGGGCGGCTGCTGGGGCAGCGCAGGGAGCTGGGGCTGACCAGGACAGCAGCACTGGGCTCTGCACCCGCCTGGCACCGCCACTTGGCGTTGCATAACGCGGCAGCAGCAGGACCGGGCCCGCTGGCACGCGCACCGCGCTGTAGCTGATGGTGTCTGAACATGCTGCCGGCTGCTCTCCAGAAACCACCTACTCTGCTCCACTCGGAACGGCCCCGGCTGCTACAGGCGCTGCGTTGGAAGTGCCGCTCCTCGACGGCTCCGTTTCCAAAAGCAGCGCCCGGACCGGACCGCGCGCCCACGTCCCAGGGCCCCGGCACAGGGTGCTCAGCCCGCACAGCGCTGCACTCACCTTCATGGTTGGGGGGGCAGTGAGCGGAGGGGACAGCGGCCGCTCCGGGAGGGTCACATCCGCACTGCTCAGCAGCTCCTGCTTCCTGCAAAACAGAACAGGAGCCGTCAGCTACCCCTGCGCCCAGGATCGGGAGGCAGAGAGCAGCAGAGGAGGAGAGAAGGAACACTGGTGACTGGTCTCTTTTGGTTGACCCGGCTTCGTGTCTCAGCACCACGGCCCCACAGAGCTCAGCACAGCGGTGCTGCATGAGCCCCTCGGGCTCCACCAGGCAAGGGCCAACCACAGGGATCCCCACAGCAGAGTGGCACTGGCACTGCACTCTGGGGTGGTCTCATGGGGATGTGACACAGGAAAGCAGGGGAGAAAGAGCTGTACCGAGAGCCTGCCAAGAAATGCAACCCCACACCCTCCTCAAGCCTTGAAAAGCTGCACCCAAAGCCCTCCACTGATGATTTGACAAAAACACACTGTGCCTTTAAAAAAAAAATCCCTTCCCAGGCAGACAATCAAATCGTCACACGCAGCAGTACTGCCAGATGCTACTCTGGGAGTCAGAAAATCTGAGATTTAATTTTGTTTCCTCTCATTCCTGCCAGGTTAGTCCTGCAGAAACGGGGCCAAAATGTCCAACTGTTTATCGCGCGGTAACGAGGTTTGCTCCCATGGCAGCCCGCCTGGGATGGCACAGTGCAGCGTGAGGCAGTGCATGGGGGGCCAGGCAGCAGTGCACACCAGGGCCCTCCCAGACTGTGGTTGGTGCCTGTGGCCAGCACCGGGACACCAGCAGAGCCTCTTTCTGCAAAGTGTCCAGAGCCCACACTGCGTTAGCCTCGCTTTGCTCCCAGCACAGAGCTGGAGGGGCACATCCCATGGCGTGTCCCTGCAGCGCATCCCCATGGTGCATCCCTATGCCAGCCGGGCACCGCTGGGCACCCTGCACTGCAGAACAGCCCGCTGGGCACTGCGGACTGGGCACTGCTGTGCTGCAGGAGAAGTGGCTGCACCAATGCAGAACGTGGTGCTTCGCAAGGAGCTGCCACATCACCCCGGCACAGAACTGGTTTTCTATGAGACCACTGCAGCAAAAGCAGAGCTCCACTGCTACCGTGCGAGGCAAAGAGTGGCTGTGCAGGGGTGTCCCTGCAATGAGAGACTGAACCAGGGCCTGACAGGGCTGCCCGCTGCTCCTCCCGCCTTCCTGCTCCTATTTACAATTGCTTCTGCTAACAGACGTCTCCTGGTCCTGATGGACTTTGACTCCATCTGTTGAGACACACACACGTACGCACACACACGCACCCGGGTAACCGTGTAGGACAGAGCGGTGCGGGGCTCCTGCTGGGTGCAGAGAGCAGAGCCAAGGGGCTGCAGCTCAGTGCTGCGAGCAGGAGGAAGGTGCTAACAGGATGTGGATCAATAGTTCCCTGCAGTTAACAACCGTGGAATGCGAAGTAATGGACTCAAATTGTCCACAGAGCCAGCGGTGGGTTACTGGGGGCAATGCAGGGCTCAGGCCCCGGCCCATAGCTTTGACCCAGAGCCAATACTCAAGAAATGAATGGAAATGCTATGAGACTGCATACGGGCAACAGCAGAAGCCACGGACTGACAGACGATGTTGGCCACTGAGTTCCCTCCCTTCCTGCTCTCTACAAACTCACTGCTGCTCCGCCGCTGAGAAGGTGCCTGGATGACAATTTGCACTATTTGCTGAACAACTTCCTAGGGCACCGCAGGCAGCTGGACCTGCAGGCAAGCACTCATCTTTGCTCTCTTCCTTTCAACCCTCTTTCTGGCTGATTGCACCAATCTGCAGAGCGGCCTCAAAGGCACAGACCTCCAAAGATGAAAGTTATGGGAATGCATACAAATAATTCTATTTGATCTGGGATTTGTAACAGGTTGCCATAGCATCGCGTTCTAAGTATTATAAAATCACTCACACAATATAACAACATGTTCTGCTATCACATGTTGATTGCTTCTTTGGGGCCAAACTGCTGGAGCTGCGATTGCACTTCGGGGCGAGCACACCGAGCGCGCCCACCAGCAGCTGCGGGAATCAGCCCTGGTGCCGGCACCATGCTACGGTGACCTGCGGCGCCAAGCACGGTGATTCAGTTCTCTGTCAGCGCCGGGGTCAAGGGCCACCAGCCTGACTCCCAGCAGTCTGCCCTCGTGGGATGACAAATGACTCGGGGGAAGGTCAGCACGTCTCCACCTGCACAGGGCACAGCAGCCCCGGGAGCTCACCTGAAGCTCACAACAGAGCCCGCAGTGCCAGCAGCACAGGGACCTGGGCACGCATCTGGCACAGCCGGACACCCCACGCTGCCCAGGGCACCTCACAGCGCAGCACAGCCCGCAGCCACAAGCTCTGCCGCAGCGCTGCCCATGGATGCAGGGGGCCATTAACACCGGGGGGGGGGTTGGTGCAGAGGCCGGGCCACCCCTCGCTGTGCCCTGCAGGGCCAGGGCAGCTAGGCATGGCTGGGGCTTCCCGGAAAGCAGCGCAGACATCACTTTGGTAATGTTATTTCTTCATTTTCTGCATTAGGCAAATTAAGAAAGAAAGCAAAAAAAGAATTAGAATCCTACATACTTAGTAAATCTAATTAAGGAAATACCTTAATGCAGTTACCAGGCCCAGCCGCTGGGTTTTCCAAAGGGGAGCGGGAACCAGCGCACTGGGGCCGCCCACTGCCGCCCGGCACTGCAGCACTGCCCCAGTCTGGCACCGGGAACCCACAAAGCAGCGAGGACGGGTGGAGTGCTCTGATCTTCAGAGCACTTCTAGTCACATCACAGAAGCACCTACAAATTCAGGTCCTGAACCTGGCAGACCGTGCTGGTGTGCTTAAACACTGCTCAAAACATCCCGCGGGGTGCGGAGCATGCCCTCACTGCGCTGTGCTGCCGAATGCACCCAGCAGCAAGGCAGCACTGCTGCACTGTGAGGAGCTCTCTGGCAATCAGGAAATCAGGAGCATGGAGAAGAGGTCCCACACCAGATGCCCTGCTAATGACAGCCCACAGCACCACAATGGCACCACGTACACAGCCCCGGCTTGGGGTAAGAACAGCCCTGGTGCTCCATGCCAGCCTGGGACAACGCCAGAATTTCAGCATAATCACATCAGGGACAGGTTTGTTTGCCTTTAAAAACCCATTTTGGGGATCTCTGTGGGAAGGAAAGTGGCCACTTCCACCCACCACCAACCACATTGGTCCACCACCCCCGGCTATGCCATGCCAGCTCCACCAGGCAGCCGGGCATCAAGATGCTCTCCACCCGCCCATCCTCCCACAACACCCCAGGGTTTCTCCGGGCACGGGCTGAGCTGGGACCAAGCTGCAGCCCCTGCAGGGCATGGCATGGCCCTGTGGACACAAGCAAGGACACGAGCACCCTACACGGAGCTCTCAGCTGCACCTTTCCTCCCGTCTTCTCACTGTAGCACCTAACAAAAGACTTCTGCATGCATCCTGCCTTTTTGTTTGCTCGTCTGATTTACCAGGCAGGCTCTAAACTGACAGTGCATTGATACAAATTGCACGTGGGAAGGGGAGATGTCAACATATTATGTGACGCTGTGGTGTTCTGCAGCGAACAGTTAGCGCTGCCTTTTGTTATGCTGTGTCAATTAAGTGCTCAGAGCATCACAGGTTACGTTTATGCCTTCGCTTAATTCTGCTGACAAAACCTGGCCCATGGAGGTGTTAATCCCTCTCAGCACACCCATCTGCAACAAGTTCAGCTGTCGGGATGCTTTATCCTTGAGAAGGACAGTAAAGATGTTCTGTAAATTAACTGCCTCTATTTTTGGAGCCGTCGCTTTTTGCCCTTGATGGGCCTCACCTTGCCAGCTGCTCCCTCTCTCATTTATTTAACATTCAGTACCCAACATCTGAAGTTTGCCCAGAGGCCGGCTCCTCACGAGCACCACCATGGCCCCACAGCCACTCCTGGGCTCACCCAGACAGGGACCCACGGGCAGCACTGGCCCCACACAGCCCCGAGCACGGGGGACGGCCATGGGCACGCACTGCAGGGCCACCCGGCTCCAGTCCCAGCGCTGCAGGTGTGCCCGGGCTTAGGGCAGGTGCAGGCAGAGCCCCAGCAGTGCAACAGTTTCCCCAATAAACCACTTTCCCTTGGTTACGTATCACTTTTTTGCACTGAAGCCTGAAAGTCAGCAAAGAAAGAGAACAATATTTTCTGGTCTGGATTGTTTGCAATAAATTTTGTGTTTCCAGACTACCAGCCTGCATCTGTGTGCACACAGAGCTACCCCGACCGCACAGCGCACACGAGCAAGGAACCAAAGCCCTGCTCAGAGCAAGGTGACATTTAACTGCAAACGAGTTTTGCTTTAATTACTCCCCTGTACCATGAATAACTGTAGTTGGAGCAGTTCAGGACGTCCCGCGCTCACACAGGCGTTGCTGCTGTGCTGTTTCAGGAGGGCATAGCACACTCAGCGCCCACCTGTCCCACTCCTGCTGCCGCCTGCAGCTGCATGGGAGCTGGAGTCCTTCCAGTCCACCAAGGACTCCCCACTTCATCTTGGTAGGAGAGTACGGCTGGCTCTGCAAATAATGCTGTTAAGAGATTTTTATCGCTCGCAGATTTTGTTCTCTGGTCTCACTTCCAGGAGCAGAGAGGAAGCAGCGATTTCCAGCAGCATTTGGATAAATCAGCCAAGGGACGCATGGACCGTTTAGTACCAGAAGGATTGTCTGATCCGATTCCTGAAAAAACATGAGCCAAGGAACCTTGGGCAGCCGCTTCTGAACTGATGCAATAATTTGCAAATTAAACAGAACAGCTCCCAGGAACCAGAGCCTCCGACCGCATGCAGAACAGCACCGAGCAGCAGGATGCTGCCTCCGTCTGGCACCTGGGCTGTGGGGCAGGGGAACAGCAGCGCTTCCAAAGGTGGGGAGGGACCAAAAACCCACGGGCTCCCTTAGTGAGCACAATTCCTGATCCCACTGAAACAAATGGGAACGTTTAAATCGACTTCGGCAGTGCAAAGATTTCACCCCCTATGACTTCAGCAAGGTGTGCACCAGCTGTCGGTGCAGGCTGCTGCTTCTCCACCTCAGCCCGAGCGCAGGACAGGCACAGACCCACAGAGTGCCTGGGAGCAAGGTGAGCGTCGCCCCTCCTGCAACGGGAGCCTGCCAAAGTCCATTTGTTGTGCTGCACTTTGCTGGTTGCTAATAAGACAGGGACGTGGGCCACCAGGGACTCTGCAGCTGCCACCGATCCTGCCAGACTTGCATATGGCTCATGGAAAGCAAAATTCAATTGCAAATGCAGAACAAAGCCTGAATGTAGGAGGAAAAAAAGAAAATAGGAGCAGGTGGAGGAACAGAGTCCCTTTTGACTACACCGCTAACAGTCCCTTCCTTTTCCTGCAGATTATGTCACTTTGATGGCCCTGGCAGCTTGCATAAGATGAAGCAGCCATAGTAAAGCACTGCTTGAATTCTCACTATCGCTCCCATGAAGGCTCTTCAGACCACAGCAGACAGGAGAAAAAATCCCTCAGGGTCTGGTGCTCCCCTTGAGGTGTCTGTATGGCGCCCGATGTTCTGAATGAACCCCGCAGCCACGGTGGCACTGGGAGGGTTTCTACTCGATGTGATGGGGAACAAAATCAGAAAAATCAGGCTCCCGTGTTATGGGGCAGATTCCATGAGAGTTTGGAGCCAGATTTTTTTCTCAGCCTTCAGGTGTCATTCTGAGCTCATTCATAGAAATCTGGCAGCCCATGGGAAGGAGTCTCTTTGTGAGCCTTGATGTTCTACCTAAAGCCTCAGCAAAGGAGAAGAAAATATCCCAGAGCAGCAGCAGCAGCATGAGCTACACAGAAAGCCCACCCTCAAGGCATCAAAGCACCCCTAAAATCCTGTCGCCCAGCGCACCCACTGTCCATGCAAAGCACCTCCATCAGCAGAACACAGGGCCCCACAACCCAAAACTTTGGGGTGAGGGCAGGAGGAACTCCCAAGGGTTGGTGTGCTGGGTTGTGGAGTTATGAGAAAGACTCCAAATAATCAGTGCTTCATTCATATGTTTTTGTTTAAAAATCACGATTTCAACAACATCACAAAAAAGAAACCATCTGTCTGCAGCAGTGTCCGTGCTGCTCCCACCCCGAATCAGAGGTATGCACACCACGGGGACTGAGATGCATATTTCGGACTATTTTTAACAACAAAGTTGCCAGAGCAGCACAGTCCTGGAGGAGAGAACTCCCTGACCGAGACCGCACAAATAAATCAGAGCGTGGAGAGGCTTTGAAGCAAACAGCAATTCGCGCTGATAAGTGGGGGGATGCAGGAGCCGTGCAGAGCAGATGCCAGCTCACACAATATCGCAAAGAGGCTATTTCCTCAACACACAAAGTTGAACATAAAGTACGATCCGTGACTTAGTCAATGAAAGACGAAACCATTTGTCAGCTGTTCCTCAGCGAGGAGACAAAGCTGTTCGCTGAGTTAAAGCAGTTCCGCGAGCACCCAAAGCGGTCCTTAATGTTCTCGTGCCAAAGAATCGGGCTCGGGCTCGCCCTGCGCAGCAGCGCACGCACCCGGCGCCTCTCGGGGAGCGCTGCCAGCGGCTGCTCCCCCCGATCCCGCTGCCCTGCGCTGGGGTACCCCCACCCGCCGGTACCGACCCAGCACCACCGCGACGACGGCACGGCCGGCACCGGGGACGCGGCGCACACCGCTCCCTCGCGCCCAGAGCCCCGGCCCGCAGCTCGCACTTGGGCTACCAGCGGCAAGGACAGATTTCTTTTTAACCCTTCAGTAAAGAGAGAAGAAAAGGAACGAACTTGCGCTCTACCTCTTCTCCTTGTTCTGCTTCCTGGACTTGTGCAGCAGCCCGATGAGCACCACGGCCGCGCGGATGCCGGCCCGCCGGGAGTGCATCCTGCCGGCATCCGCCCGGGACATCGCCGCGCTGCGGCCCCGCGCCCGCCCGGCCCCAGCGCGGCACCG
>NC_034426.1:9743532-9775468 GCF_002078875.1 Numida meleagris | reverse complement strand
CGGGCTCTGGGCATGGCTGCGGGCGGGGCGCGGCGGCTGCTGCGCGCTGCTCCGCTTTTTTCCCCTTTTCCCCCTCTCGTGCCCGCGGCCGCGATGCAAAGAGCACGGAAGAGCACCACAAGCGGCGCAGCGGGGCCGCGCGGGGCGAGCAGGAGCCGCCTGGGGGATGCGCTCCGCGGGGCTGGCGCTGGGCGCTGCCGGGGTTAGCGGGGTTCGGAAGGCACCGCGCGCACAGAGACCCGGGCTGCGCTGCGCTCCCACGGCACCGCACGGCTCCGCTATTCTCATGCCGAGGTTTTAATGAGAACGGCCCTCGAGCCCCCCGAACAGCGGGCTTCTCAGTGCTGGAGGGGTGAGGTTCGATTACAGCCCCCTCACATCCGAACAACGGGAAGGATTTTTCTTGTCCTGCAACCGTTTCCTTCTGCTTTTGGCAGACATTGCGAAACCGCTCCCATGCGGGACAGCCCGAGGCCGCTCCACGTCGGGCTGCGGCCGTGCCAGTGCCGAGGACCAAGGTCCCGACGTCCCCACACCCCCACCCGCTGCAGCACCCAGGCCAGAGCAGCGCGAGCCCGGGCTCGTCCCCTAACGAGGAGCTGAGCTAGCACGCAGCTTGCTCCTGGCAACAGATACTTTTTTTATTAAGTAAACTGTCAGCGGTTTACTCCACGAGCTCAGCACCCTTCCCTGGACAGCGATGTCGCCATGGCAATAGAACGGCCGGGTCCCGCCACCCCCCCACCCCCAACCTTCCTCGGCGCACCCGAATGCCACCAGGAACACGGGGGGCTGCACTGCAGTGACCGTGCTCTGAGTTGGAAGGCGCCTTTAAAGGCCATCAGGTTCCACTGCCCCACAACAAACTGGGACACCCACACATCCATCGGGTGCTCAGAGCCCCTCCAGCCTGACCTCGGGGGCACCACCCCTCTCTGGGCAGCCTGTGCAGTGCCTCATTGCCCCAGCACAATCCCCAACCAGATGTGTTCTTTAAATTCAACAAAAAGCCCCACCATCTTTCTTGCAATTTCTTTATGCATTCCACCCTAAATCAGACAGAAGTGCCTGGAATGTTGTTTCTGTCCACGTGCCACATTGATTCAGCCCGAGGACAACCAGACTGCAGCACAGCCATGGCTGCCCCATCTGCATTCACCGACACAGCACACATGACTCTTAAAACATTTGAGATCTAGACTTAAATCTGAGATTAATACTTTAACATTTTAACAGCTCTTGAGTGGGTCCCTGAGAAGGCTGGGGCAGAGCAGCCCCCTCGCAGCAGCCGAAGTCACTGCAACACACAAGCACAGAGCTCCTCAATTCCCCAGAATGAAGAACCCAACCACAGAACACCTGGGATGTGTTTGTGCCTCCCCTGGACAACATCAGATGATGCCAAACTGCTCACGGTGGGTGGGAGCATGCAAGAGGACAGGAGGAAGAAATACAGTAACCCTGGATGCTGCCCTCGCTCTCACTAGCTCACACTGCAAAATCTTTTAATGAAGTTTTGGTTGGACCAGCAAATCAGTTTGTTCCTGTGGAAATACCTGGCTGCTCACTTCCAAGCAGAAATCATCAGTCTGGCAAATTTCAGAGGCACAGTGAGATAAAAAAAAAAAAGGAAACAGAGCCCATTTCAATGCCAAATGGTATCAGCTCTGCAGCACCTCATTAGCTTTCATTTAATGGAGGGGGAGGGGTTTTAATTTTAAACCTTTTACCTCTCGCATTAAACAAGAGGTTTCAGATCTCATTGAGTCTCTCTTTGTCTCTGGAGACGTCTTCCGTCTCTCCTCCCCGCTTCCAGACAAGTTAAGTATTAATCTTCTCTTGTTTTATGCTGAAGTGGCTTTGTATCGATTTTTAAAGATGTTCAATTCTCTCATATTTGGAAACAGAGAATCACTTTAAGCAGACACACTTAGCCCTATTCTCTTCTCCACTCAAATACTGCAAACAATTCTTTGCTGTAATCCATTTCTTCTGGACTTCGTTTGCACCTGATCTATAATTTACAGCAGGAGGGCGGGGTGGGTGAGGAGGCTGAGGGGCCGGAGCGGGCAGGTAGGGCCGCGTCAGCTCCGCGGGGACGCCGCAGGGCAGAGCAGCTCTGTGCCGGAGCACGGGCAGCCCCGGCGGGATCCACCTCCCAGAGCCGCCCTCGCACGGGGCTGGGCCGCCGAGCGCCGCAGTGAGCATCCCCGGCTCCTTGTGAGCACGGCCAGGGGCAGCGCGTCTGCTGGGGAACAGGAGGCGGGCAGCGAGCGAGCGGGGGGAACCTCCAGGCTCCGCTTCGGCTGCGGCCCGGTCCCCACGCGCTGCATCGTGCTTCACCTGCACGGGGGCCAGGAGCTGGGGGTGCCTCCCCCCCCCCCTCCTCGGGGGCTCCTCCGAATCTCTATCCTTCCCAAAAGCTGCAGCGTTACCTCCGCAGTGCCGAAATAACCTCTGAGCGGAGCAGCTGCCACTGCTTAATGAAGAAATAACTCTATCTAGAACTGCCCAGGCATTTTTGCTTTGGAGAAAACAGTTTTTGCAGTGAACTACAAAACTGAGTCCCGAGGGGCTTGGGAGAACTCGTTTCAGGTTGGAACAATTACACGCTATGATTAATAAATCACCTGGGCGGCTGGATCGTTTGTGCAGCGCTTGGCATTTTCTCCTGGACACTCTGCTAAGAAAGACGGATCTGAAAATGCCACACTGTGACAAGACCAAGCCTTCGCCCCGACCTTGTAGAATCTCCCCCAGATAAGCGATGTGGTTAATATTACTGAAAATTCACGGGTTGGCTCTGGCTCGTGTGTCAGTACATCAGTGAGACGGAGCCGCTCACTGCTGCCCACGGCACAGCCCCGCGCCCCACGGCACACAGCGCAGTGCAGGGGATGGACCGGGTGCTGCCGCTGCTCTGCCCACACCGGAGGAGAGAGGCAGGAGCAGAGCAGTGTCAGCACAGAGCACAGGCAGAAATAGAGACCGGTTTTCTGCAGGAGCGGCCACATCCCTGCGTTCCTGGCATAAGAAGAAAAGGATTTTGGAGCTTGCAAATGAAGAAGGTGATTACAGCATTTAAAAATGTGCTGCAGGAAGGGGATAGGAGTACATCCAGTTTTAAGCATCATGAGAAACAGAGCTTTAGATTATGTTACATCCAGCCCCAAGTAATCTGATTAGAGCTTTATGTTATGGCTTCAGTCAGAAAGACACAGAGGAAATATCAAGGAAGCATGAGGCAGATGAGGTTTTTCCCTTTGGATGAAGCTTCCCTCAGCCCCAGGAGCTGACAGCCTCTAGAGCATCAACTCCAGCACTGCTGCATCATTAAGAGCAGCAAAAGGTGACTTTGAGAAAGCTTAATCACTTTTCATATTACAGATGGTTACAGAGGACCCACCAACGAGACAAGGAAATATCCAACCTGCTTCTGCCCTGGACACAGTCCCTGCCATTCTGCTGTTCAGGATCAACATCCCCTTCAAACAACAAACACGTCCTTACACGATGGCCAAGGTCACAGAAGACCAGGGCTCGCTGCAGCAGCCTCAGACTGGCCATGCAGATTTCATGCAGATCCCAAGTCAGTAAATGCACAGCTCTGGGATCTGCAGAGTGGCCCAGGGGGCAGTAGGACCCCTCTGCATGGGGAGCCCAGCTCATGCCACCATTTCCCATCAGCAGGGGAGCAATCTGCCCTGGCCCCTGGTGGACCTGAGATGCAGCCCTGGTGCAGGTGAGGGTCTTGGCCCCAGCACGCACCACTGATGGAGCCCAAGGGCAGCTGGGGAGGGCCTGCATGCAGCATGGCCAGTCTGCGGGCAGCAGGTGCGCAGGAGTGCTGCAAGGAGAGTCTGCTCAGCTCCTTGGTTGCAGGGTGGAGGCTGCTGTGCCCACACCCAGCTCTCTGCCTTCTCCATATGGAGAGATTTAATAAGAGCAGAAAACTCAATTCAGTTGTTTACTCGATAGAAGGTCATTTGGTTAGCAGCAAGCAAACAAAGCGAGGAGGGAGGGGCAGTGCCCCCTGCTCTCCACTGCCCGCCCATATGAGGTGAGCATCCCGCTGCCCGTGGCTGCAGGAAATGTGGGACTGAAGGGGCTGGGTCTGGTTCCCCCCAGCACGGTGCAGGATGAGGCTGCGTGCCTCCAGCAGCCCCAGCACCTTGGCCACAGACAAAGACAGCGGGGCTGTGTTCACCTCGGAACACGGACAGCCTGGCACCAGCAGCCCTGCGCACAAAGCAGGGCTGGTATGACCCTGTGCTGCCATGGTACCCAGTACTGGCATAATGGGGACAACGCATGCACCCGAGCAGCCACACCAAGAGCCCAGAGCACGCGCTGACCTTCTGCCTGCCCTCAGCGAAGCAGGGCCCATGGTGTTCCATCTCCGCAGTGCAATTATCCGCCTGCCCAGGAAACAAACAGGGAAAGCAATCAAAGCTGCAATGAAAGAGCAAAAATTCATTACAAACAGACGACCTCTCATCTCGCAGGGAAGCCAAAGTGCAGGTAGATATCAGTACCCATTAAAAATGGAACAGGTCCCCCATGAGAGTGGCAGCAGTGTTTGCAGATCAACAGAACCTCAGATAAGCTGTGCTGCTGGGGAGCAGCAGATGGGCATATAGCAACGCTAGGGCATGGCACCTGTCGGTGTGTACGGGGGCAGTACACGGCCACGCCAGCAGCCCCCCCAGAGGCACGCACGGGCCCCTTCATGTCCTGCAGAGGGAAGTTCAGGAGCAATTTAAGCTTCAGTAAGAGACGGAAACACCACAGAAACAATACCAGTGCTGCAAATCGCTCCTCTCTGGGAACCTGGACCTTCAGCCCTGCTGGAACTGTCTTCTGTGTTTCTGCTCCACAGAAAAGAGCTGGATGAGTTGCTCAGTGCACACATTGCTCAGTGCAACCAGCTGTTTTCTGCTGCTTGCATACAGACCCCTGGTCCTGCAAACCATGCAGCTGTTACCGTGTTACAGAGAGGTGTGGGAGCAGCAGCAGCTCTGCCCTGCACTGTCCCTCTGTGCTCCACAGTGCCCAGAGCATTGTGCAGAGCGGCTCATCGCTGCAGCACACAGAGGATTAGCAGCACCGTGCCTCTGCTGCCACATCCACGCAGTTAATCTGACTTTGAAACCCACCTGGAGTGGCTGTGTCTGCTGGAGCACTCAGACCAAGACCGTCAGAACTGCAGGAAAGCTGCAGCCAAGGGGGGCTGTGTGCCATGGGGCAGGGGACTGTGTGCCATGGGGAGGGTGCTGCCAGCATGGGCTGGGCACCATGGAGCCCTGTCAGGTGCCTTCCTACCAGATGAGCCTACGAGCCTTCTCATGTCACTGCATATTGCAACAGCAAGCAGAATGCAAGCTATACCCACATTAGCACAGCGATAATAAATGAATTTGTACTATTACCTTGTCGCAAACTTTAAAGCACAAAGGACGGAAAGTGAATTTCACAGTGAGGCTATTTGTGTTTTAGCAATGCAGCCTGTACCAGAGCACGGTGACGGGGCCGTGCGATGCCTGCAGCATCCTCTGCCCTTTGCCATCAGCTGCCCGGCATGAGCGGAGGAGGCAGCGTGCAGCACTGACCTGGCAGGAGCCCGACTTGGCAGCCATCTGCTCTGGGGCTGGATTTGTGCCCGCTGCTCCAGTGCCAGCCACAAGATGCCCAGCCACGATGGGGCCGTGTCTTACAGGATAATTATCTACGTTACAGTCATGGCTTGCAAAGAAACCTTGCAGATGGAGCAAGGCCAAGCAAAGAGGGCAGAACCCTTCACCCCAGTGGCTGCAGTGACTTAGGAGTGGCCCCCAGACCCAAGCAGCTGAGGGGCAGATGGGAGCACTCTGTTGTCTGCCTCCAGCACAAAGCCATTGCTGGAAGCCCAGCGCTTAGACAGCTGCAGCCGCTTTTAAGTGAGAAGATCTGTAGATAGCTATCTATATATCTACAGATACCTATCTTATATTTCTGTACGTCCACAGGTTCTCATGGTGTTATTTTTGTAACCATTCCCTCTTCAGCAGCCTCCTGACAGACGCAGCTCCGCTGGGAAGCTCTTGGGAGGCCCCTGGGCAGCACACACATCGCAGGACTTCCAAAGCAACACGCCGTGGTGCCCGGCCCAGCACGCCTTGCAGTGCCAACGAGCACACAAATCATCAAAGCTGTTCGGAGGGCATGGGAACAGCAGCACGGGGAGAGGAAGCGAAGTGCTGCAGGCCAGGCAGAGGAGCAGGGACAGAGAGATCAGGGTGCAGCACCGGGTGCCAGGGCCGAGCCCCTGGGCAGCTCAGCCCAGCCCACTTCGGTCCCTCCGGGCTGCACCGCATCGCTTGGTGGAACGCGGCACGGAGCCGCCATGCCTACGGCAGCAGCATAATTAAATGGAAATCATACGCCTGATAACTCGGGGTATTTTTTGCTATGAATCAAGGCTTTCTGAAGAAACAAGTTTCAAGATTTCAGCATTAAATTAAATTAGATCAAATCAGCAGAGGAAATAAGTCTTTACAGTAGGAGCAGTTCCTTTGAAATTCACTAGCAAATCAGTGAGCTAAATGCCATCATCTATCATTAACATCATTAATAAAGCCAGACTCAGGATGCACAGCAAACCAACACCAGCAATGTACCCGGTGCTCCCGGAGCCAGTAGGACGAGCACCCATCCTGCAGCCGTTCTCCAGCCTGGCCCCAGGACCCACACAGGCCAGCACCGTCAGGGGCGTGCTCTTCTCCTCCCCAGGACCCGGAGGACCCACTGCCCTGCTCCGCCCCGCACTGCTGGCACTGGTGTGCACTGCGGTGCCCCAGCACCACAGGAATGTGGCGCTCCCAGCAGTGCTCCTCTGCCCTCCCCAGGGATCCAGCAGCTCCCTTACTGTCTTCCTCTGTCACCTTGTTTGATGCAAGCAAGCGAAAAGGCATAATTTGTGGAGCTAAAACACGGGTATTATCTCAGTGACACATCCCCACAATAGGGAGTGCGCTCAAGTCAATCATGCTCAGAAATTGCTTTCTATTGTTCTACAGCCTTTCTCTTGCCTCTTGCTCTCGATTAAAAGACACAAAGTGCTGCAGGTATTGATGGCAAATGGGCATTTTCCTCATTCAGCACCTCATGCTGCACGGCCTGACCAAGCGGGAGCAGGGCTGAGCAGCCCCGCACGGCCGTGGGCTGAGCTGCAGCAGGAGTGCTGGGCACAGCACAGCCGCTCTGAGCAATGCCGCTTCCTGTTCACAAAGGAGAGAGAGCAGGACTGCCATGCTCCATTTCTCAGCCTTGAGTACTGCCAGGGGGAGGACAACACAGCCCCCCAGCTCAATCCTCTACCCATGTCCCTATTTCTCCTGCCTGGCAGCAAACCTCCCCATCTTCTGTTTAACATGCAAGTGTAGAGCAAACCCTTCAGTTCCTGCAGCTGCACTGATTGCTGGTGCTCTGCTGAAGACCCAATGGGAGTTGTTCCCCACTCTCACTTCCCATTTGAATCGGGGCTGCTCGTTATTATCAGGATGTCACCGAGGCACAGAATCTGCATTATCCCAGTGAAAAGAATACTGAGCGCAGCTTTCCAAATTGCAGAGGATTAGCAGCGAATTGCTTGTGCGAGGAAGGAGCTGTCATGGTCTCTGGTGCGTGACACCAATAACATTTGAGAAGAATCAGAGAGGACTGTCTGAGAGGAGTGACCTTTGAGTCTTCAGAAAGACCTCGCAGTACAGCCTCAACCTATCCACATACCTGTCAAGCCTCCACATCTCTCTCCCAGGTAGGAGCCTGAGATGCTCCAGTGTTTTACAACCAGCTTTACCAACGTGAGGTTCTCAGATGATCACTGCCTGTCATTTGTTAACCAAGCACAGTGCTGCACATTATGAGCCCCACTGGAAATAAAGCTCCAGAGATGGAGAGCCCACTTCCAGGTGCGTTGGCCACAGTGCTGGGCCCTGCTGGCTGCCAGACCCAGCTCAGTGCAAGAAGCAGCAACCACAGGAGCAGGGCAGCAAGGAACCAAATCATTGTCGGGAATCAGCCTCAGGCTCTGGCACAGCACCTGCGCTCCCACACCCGGTGCTGCTGTGCCCCTCCATGAGTGCTGCTCCTGAAGCGCATCACCCCGCAGTTGCGCGGCCAAGACAGGCACTGCCCGTGGCTCTGGCACAGCAGCAGTGGGTGGGGAGGCCCCCCCCGCCCAGGGAGCGCCGGGCAGCGTGTGGCCCCCACAGAACACCCTGTGCTTGTGCAAACCAGGACACGGGGGAGCACACATCCGCAGCCAGATGGTGCCTTTATCAGTCCAGCCATTAAGCGTCCCTACCCCGTTACAACAATATTTGCTTTTGGAGCGCTGATATTCTTTCAGGTGGCCTCCTTTAGACGGTCTGCAAACAGTTCCTATTTTGACAAAGCATAAATATAGCAGGAGGGAAGAAATATACAAACCAACGCAGTTTATTACTTCTGAAGCAGATCTAAAAATAGCCCCACGTGGCTGCTGAGTCCTCTGGGCAGACGTAATTGTGGATAATCTGGCTTTAAACATGTGAAAGCTGTTCTGATAAGAACGACAACATTTCAACATATGGGATTCAGCAGCACACAGCAGCAGCACACACCACAGTGTCGTGTCCAGCATCTCCTGGAAGCAGCGCGCACACTGCAGGGTCGCCGCTGACTGCCTCCACATCACAGCTTGGGGTTCTGCATTAAGAGACCCCCAAATAACCCCAAATGTCTATGGCAAGCCGCCGAGAGGAAAGAGTCTAACAAAATTCAAGCCAAGTCCCGAGAGCATCAGTGGGGCTCTGCCGGGTTCCCCCCAGAGGATCTGCCCCCAAGGTGTGATGTAAGTTAAGCTTACCGGGCGGAATGGCCGAAACAATCCCGGGTCCTTAGGGCCCGCAGCCGCTGTCTGGGAACAGCTCCCCCATCCCATGCATGCTCTGAGACGTGCTTCGAGGATTGCTGCAGGGCACGGGGCTGGGTGGCTCCAGAGGAGGCAGCAGTGATAACGACCCTTCCTGGAAACAGCGAGCAGCCGCGTGCTCACTGCAGATAGGGGAGCGGTGCTGGGACCGCTGGATTGGGAAATCCTCAGCCAGCTGCAGGCCGGCCCTGCAAGGCTGGGTTATGCCCCACCACTGCCGCCCCACGGGGTGGGCACCCTCCTTGCAGACCCAACCCCTGCCACCCATCTCTCTGTGTCCCTGTTCATGGCACTGACAGCAGTGCCACCAGCACAGGGTGTTCTGCAATACAACACGCAGCGAGCAGCCCCAGCCCGGGAGGTGACGGACCACCCTGGCTCAGCCCTGCCCTGCAGTTGCCACGTGGCAGCAGCCACCCGGGGTTGGCACAAGCAGAAGCTGCCCTGGGCCGAGGTGCAGCTCCCCCTCCACCTGCCAACGTTTTCCTCTCGCACATGAGATCAGGGCCCCCCACCTCGAGGAGCACCGACCTCTGCCGCTGTGCCCCTGCTTGACAGGACCATGCCAAAGCCCCTCAGATCCTTCCGGAATTTTCTTCTTGAATTATATGATACCACAGCAAAAAAAAGCAGTCTTGTGCCCATTAAAAGTCATTTCTGTCCATAAAGAAAATAGGATATCATTAAGGCTCCCATCTTCTGAGTTGTTTTTTCCCCTCTAGAAAATGGATGTGATTTGTGACAGCTGTTCCGCTCTCGCACACGGCATCAGCCAACGCACCCCCAGCACTGCGTGTGGACAGCTCTGCCCCGGGGCCGCGCTGCAGCCTGGAGCTGCCCTGCCCGTGTCGGCCCAGAGGTGACAGCGCACACTGCTCCAGTGCTGGCCAAGGACATCCAAGCAGGCCCAAGCACTGTCTGCTGCAGCCACTCCAGGGAGGCTGGCAGGAGGGCACTGAGATGGCAGTGTGCTCCCTGCAGCACCTGCTCGCTGTCCCATCTGTCCGCAGGTGACCTGGGCCCAGCAGCAGCATCAGAGCACGTCCCCAGTGCAGCCCCTGCGTGCTGCTGTGGGAAGGGCAGCGCTGAGCCCCATCCTTATTTCAGCCCCACAGCAGCGCTGCCACGAGGGCAAAGCGCAGATTTCAGAGAAGCACCATGCCATGGGACGGGCAGCCAGCACGCGCACTGGCCTGGCTCAGCACAGCGCTGCCCTGTCCTGCTCCACAGCCCAGGAACCCAAACCAGCGAGGAAAACGCAGCCGACACCAACTTCTTTGCATAAGGAACAAATAAAGCAGCAGCAGCGAGAGCTGGCTGATGATTCATCTGAGACACCAGACGCACTGCCCTACTTTCACCCTCCTTTCACTGCTTTATGCGTTCCTCCCTTTAAATTACTGACTCCCACCTCCACTTCCCCGTGCTGCACAGGGCTGCGTGCGTTCAGAGCCGGGCTGCATGCACGCAGGTACAGCCCTCCTGCCAGGCAGCACCCCCAGCAGCAAATACAGTGCAGAGACAAGCCATGTCCACTGCTAGTCATGTGTGAGAAGAAGGATATGGAAATGCTCCACGCGTGCCATCTCCTCCCAGAGCAGGAAGATTGAGTCACGCTGCCTAGTGCTGGACATGAGCCCAAACCCGCCCAGAGCGGAGGGTTTTTAGTGTTTGTTTGTTTGGGTTTTAATGTTTATGTGCTCATTTGTTTGTTTGTTTAAACCACTCTGATTGCCAGAAGGACTCAGACCTCCACGCAGCATCCCAGGCGGTGCCCCCCTCTGCCGCATCCCTCAGATCCAACAGCAGCCACAGAAAGCAACAACACTGCGCTCCCCGGACACTTCTTTGCACTGACATTCTTAAGGGATTAGTCCATTTCAGAGTGAATTCTGCTTCCTCTCCCCTCACTGACACATGAAACATTGCGAGAACCAACCCAAACGTGCACAAGGGGAAGCAGCTGATTTATGGTCCCGTCATGGATGGTTAGTTTTCCAGCAAAACTTTACAAAAAATCAGGGATGGGATTGCAGTCAGGGGATCAAGAAAGACAGCACTGGAAAAGCTCAGAAGAATTTGTTTTGATGAGAAGAGCCACACACACATCCATCAACATCAATACAGCTGACAACAGGAGCGTCAGAAACGAAGAAATGTTTCCCAAGGGAGAGAAGGGCGTCCTACAGCAGGTCAGGATGATGCACGGTAAATCACCCTCATCCCAGCCGGGTACCCATCACCTCTCCGTGCACAAGCGCCACGCGGAGATTCCGCCCCGCACTCAGCTGGGAAGCGTCACAGGCCCTTCTGCGTGTTTATTTTTGGCCCCTCCAGCCCCAGCACCAACTTTAATTCGAGTGTCCGGTGCTCCCATCGCGTGTCTCGCACGGCACCGGCACCGCCCCGCACACGCGGCCCGGCTCGGGGCGCTCCCCGACTTCACCTTCCCGCGAGCGCCCCCCGCCGGCAGCAGCACAGCGCCACCTCGTGGCCAGCGGCAGCACAGCGCCTCTGCGGCCCGCCCTGCCCCGCGGCCCCCCCCGCAGCTCCGCCCGCCCGGCCCCGCGCTGCACGCCGCCTCCCCGGGGTTCAGCCGGGAGCCGCAGGAGCCCTGCTCGTGTGTAACTCGCAGCCTGGCCCCGCACAAGCAGTTTTTCTCTCGCATTTCTTTACTAATTAATTTCCTCGGCAGCCAGGCTGGTGAGGGGACCGCTTCTGGAAGAGTCCACAACCCCGAAGATCCGCAGTCACGAAACAAGGCACAAAGCGTGCAGCCTCTGCTCGCAGCCCAGCTGGAGCGCACGCACCACTGCAACCAGAGGGCAACTGCAAATATACATTTACACGCAATTACCCATTTTCATAGGTGGTAATAAAATCAAAAGTATTTTCTCAGACCATCTCCCCAGACCTTGTCCTCGCAGGACCTGAGCACGCAGCTACAGCACAACAGCAGCCGGCCCTGCAGCTCCTGCCCGGCAGCTAACCACTGCCCTCCCATTAGCACAGCTCTGACCCATCGAGCACTGCAGAGCCTCGGGCCTGGGCACAGCTCGCCGCACACAGCTCAGGCCCCCGCCCCTCCCGCCCCCGCTGGCAGGTGAGCCCCGCGTGCTCACTCGTGGGAAACCGAGCTGTGCACACGCCAACCTGCAGCAGTGGGTGCACAGGGCTCTTCTGTTCCACAAAGACACTATCTCGTTGTGATTTTTGCTTTATAAGGACAAAACAAGTGGCGCTTCTTTGCCTGAAGGAAGAATTTACATTGCATTGATTTTTTTTTAAATACTTGGTGGTTTCTCTTTGCATCCTGCTGATGACAACAAAGAGAAAACAAGCAGAGCCTCAGACAGAGGGTCCCTGTAGGGACAGCCCTGAGCAGCTCACAGCCGTGTCCCACCCCAGCGTCCCACCCGGCGCTGAGCCCAGCGCAGACCCGTGATGAGCCTGGAGGCATCTCTAGGACTGCCCGGCCCCAGCAGCCCCTGAATCCGCCTTGTGCAGATCAATGTGTGAGCTCACCCGGCCCGGCGCTGCTGTGAGACACACAACGATCCTTCGCCGTGATGACCTCTCCCTGCGGAGTTACCTTCCCACTTAGGAGGTGGCTCTATCTGCAGAATTGCTCTGTGCTGGAATCCCACTCCCGCACACCCCAATCCCTGCCCGCACACCCCAGTCCCACCTGGCAGCACAGTGGTGCTGGTGTCGGCCCCCCGGGGCTCCTGCTGGCAGCACCCCCCCATCCCGTGCTTCCTGGCACCGGCCCCAGCCCGGAGAGCTGCCAGCCCCCAGCAGGGCTGCACGCAGCCAGGCAGCACTTGGCGGTACCTCCTGAGAGCAGCCCCTGGCCACGCACAGCACACACACACACCTGAGCTCTGCAGAGCAGCCCATGGCCCTGCACACCAGAAGCTCAGTGCTCCCCTTCCGAGAGTCCCCAGCACCTCCAGAGCCTCTGTTGCACACTTTGAAGCAGCAGAAGCACTGCACAAAGCAAAGCTCCATGTGCACCGCCAGCTACAAAGCCAGAGCACGCCGGGCATGGGGCACGGCCGGACCTGCACTCACCAGAGCTTCCTGGGCATTTTGGAGGCCGGGCCCAAAGGCAGCAGCTCAGCAGCCACTCCTGAACAGCACAGAGACGCTCGGAGCTCTGCAGCGTGTTTGCTTGCTGACTGCACCCACCAGCGCGTCTCGATGCCTCCCAGAACAGAATGAGGCCGAGCAGACCCCGGCCGCGATGCCAGGACTGCCAATCTCCCTCCTCCGACGCTCCCCCTCTGCAGCATCCACTTATTCTCTCCAGTCTCAAGTCCCTCAGACATATTCATGGTTACCATAGGAACTAATGAAAGCCAAATTAAAAAAAGAAAAGGGAGAGACAGATAGAGGGGAAAAAAACTGCTTTGAAGCTCTGGTGCCACCTGTGTTTGTGTTCATCACCACCAACAGTGGACAGAGTGCAGCCCACTGTGCCCTGCAGCTCTGCACGAGTGGGCCCCAGCTCTGCACCCAGCCCAGGAGCCCGCAGGATGCGGGGGCACACAGCCACCACAGGGTCTCCTCTGCAGCCAAGAGCTCCAGGTCCCAGCAGCACTCACTGCTCACCTCTGCCAGATTCCTGCAGGTTGCTATCGATGTCTGCAGCGCACAAGGCTTTTTGAAGCGCTCCCTGGCTTGGAGGCAGCAGCTCGTCTTTTTGTTAACAAGTTATACAGTGGAGCAAACTGCCTACGCCTGGCATCCCAGCCAGAAGGTTGCAGCAATAATAAGAGGGCGTCAGCAAACCAAAACGGGCTTTTACAAATATCTAATGTGGCTCTGGCTGGGCCCCAATTACAGAATCATTTTGCAAGGCAATCTGTGCACAAAACAGAGGCGCTAAGAGGTTGCGGAAAGCATCCGCTGCAAATGGAGGGATGGAACAACTGCAGGGACACACTGCTCAGCGAACACCTCTGGGCCACAGGTGAGGCTGTGTGGCCGCAGCCCCTGCTGCCCTGCGGGCAGAACTCCCCGGAGCCCTGCAGCCCCCAGCAGCACCCGGCATCACACTGGGGCCATCGTGGCACTGCTGCAATGTGACAGGGACTGATAACAGTGGAAATGAGCTTCCGCTCCACAGAAAAGCATGTTCCTTGGAGGGGTCACCGCAGGCACCCACTGCTCCCATAGCTGCGGCTCAGCAGGGCTCTGGCTGCGCTCCATGAGTGCTTGAAGTCACCTCCCAGGAAGTAGGGAAGTAGTTTTAATTCCTCTATCCCGCTCCGAGAGGCTTTGCAGACACACACTCATGCGTCAGGCAACACATCTCAGCAGTAAAGATGCTTTGCTATCATCAAAAATGCATCATGTAGGGAGGGGAAAGAAAAAAAAACCAAAAGCAGCATCTGCCTTCAGATCAGGCAGGGGGGTGCAAGGGAGCACAGGGGATGAGCACCTTCAGGCTGCGGGGTCACAGCCCTGCCCAGCGCCAGCTGCAGCCCCTCGCGTGCACCCCACAGTCACCGCCCCCCGCCCAAGTGTGCAGCCACGTGCAGGCACTCGGCGCCCATGGTGGGCACAGAAGGTCACACAGTATTTCTGCTGCAGAACTGTTTCAAAGGCCCTGGAAAAAAAATAAAAATCAGGGCACAGCACAACGTGGTGTAAAAGGCACAGAAAAAGAAAACGTGCTGAGATTGCCCCAAAGCCATAAACGTTGACTTAAACTTCTCATTAGTTCACCAAAAACGTGAGCAGTGAGCTTAGCAATTGTCCTTCTGTCGTGCTGTTTGCAAAGGGCATTTCATGGACTCGTTCATGCAGCAGGTTCCCTAAAGGCTCTCTGTATATTTTTCCATTAATGAATAATTTGCACAAGTAATGATTATAAAGGGGAACCACATGAGCAGTTACCCACACAAGTTACCTTGAGCCCACGGGAGGCCCGGCCAGAAGAATTCTGCACTAGCACACCGCAGTGCTAGCAGTGCTGGGAGCACTCGCAGTGGAAAATCCCCAACCTGGGAAGCGGGACCGGGGAGAGACAGGGGCTGACACGGGGCGTCCCCGGTGCCGAGGTTGGCTTTGTTGGTAAGACCTCCAGGAGAGCCGCAGCCGCATGGACACGTTCCTGGTGAGGCATGCGGGGATGCTCGCAGCTGCCTGGGTGCAGCAGGCTCCATCCCTGTGCTCTGAGCCATCGCCATCACCGCACCGAAACGCCGCACCCCGCCTCACCACAGATGCGGGACATGCCCGGTCCCTCTCCCAGGCAGAGCACAACCCCGGTGCCATCAGTTTTCAGAGCCTGCAGCAAATCCAAGGTGAATCCCCCCAAGCACAGCAGGGCCCTCCCATCACACCCTGCGCAGCAGCCACGGCACGGCTGCGTTTCTTACAGTCACTCACAACATGAATCACCGGGGGCTTCAGAGGTACACACACTGCGAGGTGGGCACAGAAATACCCCCAGAGGGCGGCGGGCAGGAGGATGGGCAGCCCTGTGGAGCAGCACCAGCACCAGATGGAGGCAGCTGGGGCTGGGAATGAACCCTCCCCACTCAAAGCCAGCCCAGCCCACCATGCACTTCGCAGGACAATGGTTTATAAGAGAAGAGTGCAGTACTCACTTCATCTTCAGGCTGGCCAGCATCGTCTTGTCAATCCTGGGGAGAGAGCATAGCAGCGTTACTGTGGGCACAGAGCTGTGCCTATGCCACCACGGATCCCGCTCACGTGCCCGTGCTCAGCCCGAGGACCCGAGGTACGAACCCTGCCCACATGGACCCCAGCTCGTTCCTGTACTTCCCCCTTGGCTCCTCTGTATGAGTTCAGCTCTCACCACGCTCCCAAATCCATTTACCTGTGCTCACACCCTGCTCCCCAGCCCCCCACACAGCCTGTGTGCAATGAGGACAGAGCTGAGGCACGTCGGTGCAGTGCACCAGGACCCACACCGGACCCCACAGCCCTGCAGGAAGCCTGGGCCGTGGTAAGGACCCACAGTGCAGCAGGGACAGATCCTGCGGTGCGGCATTCATTGCTTTGGTACTGGTGATAACTGATGGTCCCCACAGAATTACTGTGGTTAAAGCCATATTAATATTAATTAATGCAAATCATTACAATGTCTCGAAATGCAGAATGATGTCTTTTGGCAGTAATTGCGAGTGTTATGTTATCTGCCACGTGGGTTAGTTCCACCTCTTTAAAACCAACAACAACAAAAAGCCAGAAGTAATTCCGAAAGCCCTGCTGTGTGCGCTGCAACCACAGTGCTGCAGCAGCACAGCTTCCGCCCCGCAGCGCCGCACCTCCCCCTGCTCCCACGCTGCACTTCCCCGTCACCACGAGGTCACAGCAGCGGTGATGCAGGGGTCACGTCCCCACGCGCTGTGCTGCAGCCCGAGCTGTGCCACCAGCTCGCATGGGAAGCTCCTGCCACCTCATGGGGAGGGGAAAAAAAAAAAAAAAGAACGAGAAACAACACCCTCTGCTCCACAGCTGCACGCTGACTGCATTAAGTGAGCACGGGGCGCGCGGTGCGGGGCAGCTGCTCCCACGCCCGTGGGAACGGATGCGGCCGGTAGAGAAAATAACAAGCGCTCTCAGCGCAGGGCTGTGAATAGCAGCTGCAGCCCGGGGCAGGGCGCGGGGCGTGCCGGCCACCTCTCGGGCTGACTCCCTGCGCTGTCACAGGAAGGGCGGGCGGCTGTGAGAAGTGGGGCAGCTGAGCGGCGGGGGGCACTGCCCGGCGTCCTGGGCACCGTCAGCGCGTGGGAAGTGGGGGTCCTCCCATATCCAGAACCTTCACTTCTCACTGCGCAGAAATGGATCCCGATATTAAAAGTAAAGCTGACACCGCTCCCTGATCAGCCCGCACCCAGTGCTCCAGCAGCACGCAGCCATTCAAGGACAGCACACAACGTTTTTCCTACGTTGCTCACTGGTTGGCTGTTATCTCTTCCCTGCAACTGTCAAAGCGGAGAAGGAGAAGAACTGAGCAAAGCCTGGATTACCCCATGCGCCTTGCAGAGCGGAACGCAGCGGCCTCAGGCTGCACTTGTGCCACCTGACAGCTCGTGGGACAAGCCCAGCACTGCCACAAATGGCAGCTGGAAGGCAGAGCCACAATTCCTTCCCCCTGCAAAACTAAGCCCAAATGTCACAAAACTTATTAACAAATTAATTAATCTGAGTGCTTCCTTGTAATTGTTATATCAAGGGAAAAAAAAACATGCAGCAAAGCACCTGACTCCAGAAGGCTTTGCCAACCCTTGGCGAGCTCAGTGCCGTCCCGCACCACATCTCAGTTACTCAGCACTTCCCGGGGGCCCAGGCAGCGCGGCAGCCACCAGCACTCCTCCCCAAACCGCCGCTGCCTATCGGGCAGCCCAGCGCCAGGCAGCGGGAAGCAGCTGCGTGCAGCCTGGGGCCATCGGGCACAGCTGGGGAGGACAGCATGCAGTGTGCCAACAGAGCTGCCAAGCTGCCGGCTCACCCATCAGCTCCCAGGGCCTGACCATAAACACAGCGCTGCCCTGAAATGGCATAAAACACCTTAGAGACAAAAAAGGGAGGAAGGGCAGAGGAAGAAAAGTGCCATTTTGTTACAATCTTTCCCTATAGATCACACAACTCTTAGAAAAGATACACAAGAAATACAGCAACCCACTGAGATCGGGGCACGGGTGGCAGCCGCAGTGCTCTGTGCGAGGACGGTGGGAGCAGGGAGGGACCAGGGAGGCACCGATGGGAGCATTCCGTGTGCTCCCAAGGCTGCTGCGAGCATCGCTGGGCAGCACCCATGGGGTGAGCAGGGAGCTGGTGGCCACAGGGTGCCCCATACCAGCACAGCAGCAGCGGGAGGAGCGCACCCTCCCCAGCGTCCCCGCGCTCCCAGCAGCGGTCAGGCTGTTCCGCGAGCTCCCACGATGCTGCCTCACCCAAGCAGAGCCAGAGAAGCCAAAGGGGGAAGAAAAGCCGTGAGCAAGCAGGAGCTGAAGCGAAAGCCACCCACCAGCCGTAGCCACCGAAGGAGACGCTGCGCTTCCTCTGGAACATGGTGGCCGCTTGGCGCTGCCGCGGTGCTGCAGCCGGGGGACGCGGTGGCCGTGCCGGCAGCATGCTGCACGGGGCTCACAGGGGACTGCTGCTTCTTGCCAGGGTGGGGGACCCCGAGGCCGCCAGGTTGGCCGCCCCACGCCTCACTCCGAGGCGCATGCACATGCACACACCCACCAGAAAGTCATTTCCTTTTTTTTTTTTTTTTTTGTGACCTCAGGCTTTTCACAGCCTTATGCACAAACATCGCATTGCTCCTAACGGCCAAAGCCATGCGGCACCATGGCAGCGTTTGGCACCACAGCGCAGTAGAGTCGCACCGGAGGCAAAACCAGCAGCTGTGTCATGGCCATGGGCACCCGCACAGCCACCACAACGCAGCACCGCCGTGCCATGCCAGCAGCAACACCACCTGTGTCACACCACGAGGGGAGGAGCTGCCTAGCAGCTCTTTGGGCTCACACCTCACTGCTGGGAGGTGTGGGAGCCCCAAGCATGCTTCCAAAAGTCTCAGCACTGCAGAAGCCAAAGAAAAGCCTCCGGGTGCTGAGGCTCAGCACACCCAGCGCACACTATGGACTAAGGGATGGCAGCACCCAGAGCGCCAATGCCTGCAGCCTTATCCAGAGGCATTCAGATTCTGCCTGATATGGGGAAGGAGGAGGAAATAGAGGACTACAGAGAGAAACCATGTCCAGGGCAAAAGCCCAGATTGCAAAACAGCTCTTCCAACTCTCACTTTTCTGCCCACATTAATCTTTCCTTGAAGGAAATGATTAGATGAAAATCCTTTTTATTTTAAAGCTCTTAAGGACATTCGTTTAAAAATATAAAATCCAAAGCATGCTGCTGGCTTGGAAGCCACAGCCCAGGTACCACAAAGCACCTGGAGCGCACCGTCCATGGAGCATGTTCCTCCCCAGCCTCCTGCTCCACACCAACCCTGTGCTGCTGCAGCAGCACAATGCACTCACCTCACTCCCCGCCGTCACGCCTGGCTGACGCACACCAGCTGATCCCTGCCCAGAGCTGCTCACCATTTCCACGCCTGAACACAGCAGCAGGAGCTTCCCCGCATGGCTGAGCTCTGCAGTGCATCAAAACAACGCGGCTGCAGCAGCTCCTGCACACCCTGCAAACACCGGCACGGCGGCAGTAGCCATGGGAAGCCTCAATCCGCAGCTGGCATCGCATCAGAAACAACTCTGAGAGCAAAGGAAAACAGGAGCTCTCCATGTAGAAACACGCTCTTACAGTGCTGTAAGCAGCAATTACTGCATCTCACTCTGCCACATCAGTCCCCGTGTGAACTCGCTGGTTCGGAACTGCAGGAGGCATCGGGCAAACAGTGAGGGCTGCAGGAAGCAGCACGGCGAGCACCCAGCCCCGGAGCCCCATGAAAAACACAGATAAAGTGAAAAGCAGTATTTGGGCCGAGCAAAGCCTGGAGTTATCCTGACATGGCAACCCAAGCTCTGCAGGGCTCAGCCAGCCGCCCTGTGCCCATCAGCATCGGCTCAGCCCCACAGGCACCTCCCTTCTGTGCGCAGGGCAGCACCTGGCCGGGCGGCCGCACGCTGCAGCACAGCCAGGAGTCAGTCTGCAAGGACACATCCTTGCTTCACTCCTTCCCTCTGAGATAGTTCACACGGTTGGGCACAAAAAACAGAGGAAAAAAGCCTCCTCCTTTCAGAGCAGGTGCAGCCATATCAGAACTGATCAGCCAAAGCCAGGAAACAAAAGCCTGGGGAAAGATGCCTCCGTGGTGCCATCTGCGTGACACGAAATTACAGCCTCCCAGGGGATCTCCTGCAGAACCAGCAGAGCACATCGCCCAGCTCACCACGCGGCCCCGACCTGCTCTTCTCCAGGCACAGGGCAGAGCATCCAATTGTTAACGAGCAAGCGAATACAGCCAAGCCCTGCCGGAGCTGCAGGGCCTGGCGGGCAGGGGGTGCCCAGGTTTTCGGGTGGCTCCATGGAGGCACAGCAAGAGCAGGCAACCAAGGAGTGAGATGGGAAGGAGGAGAGGCCACAGTAATAACAGTGTGCTGACAACTGTGTGCCATTAAAGCTTAATGAGTACAAACTACTGGGTTGATCCTGTTTACAACAGGAAGCACACTGCCAGCCCACGCTGGGGCCGTGGCTGCTGGGCAGCCCTGCTGGGGATGGAGCGGGGGTGGTGGGGCTGCCTCCAGCACCTGCCCCGGTGCTCAGCTGCACCGCAGAGCAACGCAGCAGGGTGAGCTGCATGGAAGGTAGCTCAGAGAGGCTCCAGTTGCGCCTGCACCAGCCACCCTCAAAAACATGCATCCGCGTGGAGAGCCCAGCTCCGAGAGCAGCTGCACGATTCCACAGGCCCGCACAGCTCCTGGCAGCACAGCGTGCTCGATGCAGTGATGGTACCTGAGCACGGGGTCTGCACAGCACAAAGGGCCCCCACGGCAGAGCCGGGTTCTGCCCAGGAAGGGCAGCACGATTCTTCCTTTGCTGTGTGGGCTGAGGGAGATGGATTGCATCATTAGTGCTTTAATATTGCATGTGGCGCACTGAGGGCATTCATCTTTCCATTATGGTTCTAAGGAAGGTTGTGGGCATCCAGAAATATTAGATTTTGTCCTGGCAGGAAGAACACGCTGTGCATATCAGCAGCCTCAGAGCAAAGGAAGAGAGTCCGAATTACTTCTGACTCAGTACATGGAATATTTTTAACAGCAATGCTGCTGGAGTAAGATGAAGGGAGGAACTCAATGCCTCAAGCAGCAGCGTCCCACAAAGGCCGGGGCTGCAAGCACGGCTCTCCAAGGCAGCGGTCCCCTGTCTGGCAGCACTGCGGTGCCGAGAGGTGCCACGGCTCTTGCCAGCAGCGAGCAGGGCAGCTGCCCACCCCAGCAAAAGGCAGTGCAGCACCAACAGCCGCACACCCACCGGGCACCTGCTTGGTGCAGGGAATCCGAGGGCCTCTGCCAGACAGAGCCACTCTGCTCCTCGGGAGCAGAAGGAACTGAGCTGCACCGGCTGTTTATCTAAAGCCCGCTTGTTAAACTCATTAGAGAAGGCTCATTACATCCGAGGTTTAACTGGGAGGATCAGCCTGAAAAAGAGAGCAACAATTGCACACACATCCAGACAGAAATGGAGAGCTAATTCCCAGCAAAATGCTCAACTGGCCAGAAAACAGGGAGAAAGTTCAGCACGTACATTATCAGCAGCCTTCGAAGCATTAAAGAGAGGCAGCCTTGCTCCAGGTGCTCCTACCCAAGGAGCAGGCAGCAGTGGGAAAATGCCCAATGCAGGAGCCCGTGGGGAGCTCACCCCACGCAGCCCTACTCCCCCCATGGCCGCGGGCTCCTGCCAGCAGTGCAGTCCTGCCGGCTGCACACAGCTCTATGGGCGCCCAATGCGCTCAGCAGCTCCTGGCCCAGCTCCTCCTGCACGTGGATGCAGATCTCACCTGGCCACAGTGCCACAGACACAGCCACCCCACAGACCTCCACTCTCTGCCAGTCTTCTTGGCCCAATCCGAGATCAAAACTCTTGCGTACAGACCTGTTTGCTTTCCAAGGTTCGCGCATCTCAGATCTCCATCTAGCACACACATCTGCTGCGTGTCCACGTTCCCCACCTCTCAGCACCGCAGCATCCCTTTGGTGCACACTCAGCACCAAGAAGGGTGCTTCAAGCGCAGCAAACACTTGTGTGTGTGCACGTGGGGCCTCCTGGGGGTCCAGCACAAAGCTCTGTGTCTGCACACAAGATGCTCAGGAGCATCCCACAAGGAAAGCCAAGACTGGGATGCTGCCAGCAACAGCAGGTCCCTGGGCAGGGCTGGCACGGCTGCCCCCCATGTACCCCAGCCACCTGCATATCCACCATGCAGTCCTCACCACCACGAGCAGCAGGAGCCCACCACCTCTTTACTGAGCATTTTTATGAGGAAGGATGTGATGGGACAAAAGTCAACAAACCGCAAGGCCTGCTGCTTCCCCCGAGGCGGGCAGGGGGCTGGCAGTGGCACCTGGTACTCCAGAGCTGCAGCCGGGGGAGCAGGGAGGGTACGGCCCAATTCCTGCAGCAAGCAGAAGGGGATGCAACCACAGCCTGCAAAGAAACTGTGGCAAGACAGAAAAAGAACTGCTTAAATTGCAAAGCAGGGCTGGCACAGCGTGGGGGTGGGAGGAAAGCACGGGTATTAGACTGGAGCGCATTTGGGCTAGAAGTTAGGAGTTTATAAGCTCTAATACAAACAGCCCCTGGAACGGCTCCCTAAAGAGGAACAGTAAGGAAGAAACCATCCATGGAGTCCTGCACGCCTGCAGCCCTCCTGCACAGTGCACTCGGGGACACCCACGCCTGCTCCCCCCAAGGCCGGGGAGCAGATGGCTGAGACGTGGCTGCCTGCAGCCAGCAGCACTGCTGTGGGATCGGCTTCAGGCAGCAATCGGCACTCAGACTCAAGGCCAAACTTGTACATGGCTCCATCCAAACACTGCAAGCAGGATGCGCCAGGTTTGGACATGAGCTTGCCAAGACCTTGCCAGATCTTGTCAACATCACCTGGATTTTTCCACCATTTTGGACAGGTTTGCAAGATCTGGGCTAGATCCAAATCAGAATGAAGAAACAGCCTTCTGGTTGGCACCCAACTTGGAGGCAGATGTTAAGCATAAGCAGGGATTCATCTGCCCCCATGAAATTGGAAGGAGGTCTGGGGAGGATGAGCTGTTTTTAGCTCCTGGAAAAAATGCCTCATGGTGATGTTGCTGCTGAAGCCCTGTTCCTGTTTCCACAGCAGCCACTAAGGATGCGCAGAGCAGCCTGGCTGCAGGTGGACGGCAGCAGCAGCAGATGGGCTCCGAGCAGCCCCCAGACCCAGTGCCACACAGCACTCACAGAGACAGGGGGAGGAGGGAGCATGCCACGTCTCAAAGAGAAGAGCGCTGCTGCTGTGATTGTCACGAGCTGCCCTTTGGGAGGAACCGGCAGCAGAGGAGAGGGAAATGTTTGCTGGAAGCGGCGCACGCAGGGAGGCAGCCTGCCGTCTGGAAGCACAGCTCTTGTTGAATCCGAATTTAGACTCGCTGGCTTGTTTCCAACTCTCAATAAATCGCACCGTGGGGACAGATATTTTGTCCCTTGTGCTCCTAAAGCAACAAGCAGCCTTAAATAAAGCAGTAGAGCCTGGAGTACACAAAAGATGAGGAAGTAAGGCAGCAGGATTCACCTCACGCCTGTGCACAAGGATGCCAACAACACGCAGCCCTGACTGCCCCACACCGGGCACCGCTCGCTCTGCCCGCAGGGGTGAGCAGCACGAGGGAGGAACCGCGCTGTGCCCGCGGGCACCGTGCCTCTGCCCCAGCACAGGGAGAGGTGCGGGTTGAGGGTGTGCTGGGGTGACAAAGGGACATGGCGGGGCAGCCTCTCCCCTTGTCCTACTTCTGTCAAAGAGAAGCTCCATGGGCTCCCCGGCAGCGAGGTGCCCTGCTACAGGCAGCACCATACCCCCCAGCCCCACCAAGAGCTGCTCAAAGCCCGCACCAGCCACCACAATTCCCAAGAGCAGAGCACCAAGAAGCCCTTCTGAAGTTGCCCCCTTTGAATTTTCAGCATTTAACATAAGCACCGGCACTCATTCCACCAAGAGATTGTCACACAGAGGGCTCGTTCCCGGAGAGGAGGAGGTGCCCCTGTCCCCGTCCCCAACACAGAACACCCGCATGCCTCCAGTGCTCACTGCATTATTTAAATGCAAACAGAATTGTGAAGCGTTTCAACAATAGCTCTCCCAGCTGCGCCTCACACTGACACCCAGCCGAGCCCATCCCGGATCAAAACAAGGAGCAATGCAGACCTGAATATTTCCTGCTAGAGGCTTACCGCACAGATCTGCATCCCAGTCTCCACATGCTATTTGAATCCTGCCATATACTGCGATTGCACTTCAGATCTGGAAGGACTCAGAGCACCTTACCTTGATTTCCCGGCTGCTCCCTCTATGCACAATTAACACCGCAAGCATCAGCGTCGGATGAACGCAGAGAAACGGATTTCTCCGCCCCGCGGCAGCCCGGGGCGCAGCTGCAGCTATGGAACCGTGGCTGGGGGTGCTCCGCGCTGACAGAGGCACCAGCACGGGGCGGGGTGGGGGCACAGCCGCGCTCTGCAGCCCCACAGCCCCCGCACTGCATCGCGCCGTGCGCCTGGGGCCAGGAAAGAGGAGCTCTGGGCACAGCGTGCAGCTGCTGTTCGTGGGGCTCTGCAGCATCACCAGGTGACCCCGGCAGCACAGCTGGGGGCTGTGCCCATTAGACCTCCCTGCAGCTTTCAGAGCTGAAGGACTGTTTGGTAAAGAGAGGCAGAAAAAAGAAAAAAGCCCCACCACGCTAGAAAATGGAGCAAAAATCTGCAAACGTAAAGCACGTTTCAGCCTTATGTGAGCCCCTCCATCTGAAGGCTGAGCTAAAGACAGACACAGGCTGCAAACAGGCAAAAGAAGAGTTTCCAGAGCCAAACTCTGGACCCAGAAGAACGAAAGGCAAAATTCCTGTTCCTCCTGATGGGGACAGGTTTGGGGCCACCCCTTCTCGTTTATGGGACGTTTGCCCCAGCCCCTTCCGAGAGTGCAGGTATTTACAGTCAGGCACACTGTCTCACACCAGCAATCCCACCAAAATTAAATGAGTTTTTAAAAAATGACTGAAGTTCCAGGTGTGTACCAGTGGGATTGGAGAGCAGAGGTCTTATTGCTCAGACCTGGAGCAAAGAGCACTGGTGTATGCAGAACTGCATCGGGTTCCATGCCCCCATCCTTCTGCAAGTGCTGTTGCGGTGAGACCGATGAGCACTCTGACGTGTGTCAATGACAGAAATAACAGAACACCTGCTACACCTTCCTGTGACTGCCCATCCTCCTGCTCAGCTTGTCACCGCCACCACACAAAGAAAGAGCTCCTGGAGCTCCAGCAGCCTGGGGCCGTGCCTGCTGCCGTGCCTGCTGCCCTCTGGTGCAGAACCTCCCCCCCGGTGTCCCCCGGCACAGCTCCATGCCATTCCCTCGGGCTCTGTCACATCCCCAGAGAGCAGAGCTCGGCACGGCCCTGCACATCCCACCAACTGCTGTGGGTCACCTCTCAGCCCACCGGGAAATCAAATCAATCCCAATAACTCCAGCAGCACTTAACACTAATTATAAATGACATTACAAGCATTTAAGTTCCACACGATATATATGCTTGGACACTGAGATTAATGCAAACTTTGACGGCAATTTGCAAAAACTCATTAAAAAAAATCAGTAGCAATCATGGTGAGTTTGACTGTTCCCACAAAGCCTCTCTGGTGGCAGAGGAATCCCCATCTCGGGAAGCAGCTCATGCTCTAGCCCTTCCTCCTCCTCCTCCCCATCCCGCTGAGCGCCTGTGGACAGCCCCCACCTGCGGGCAGATCTGGGGGGCTCTGCTGGCAGAGAAAGGCTTTCAGCATGCAGCCACCCGGAGAGGGGCTGCCCAGCACTCCTAACAAGCAGGAACGTGGACATGGTGCTATATGTTCCTGCAGGCCCACCAGGCTTTTATGTAACAACATTTTACCACCAAACAACCAGATCTAACCCAACAGGAGTGCGTATGGCACCAGAGGCAGGAAGAGCCCTCATGCAAACCCCCAGCGCGGCTCCAAGATGCACTTGAAGGAGTTCTGAAGGAAAGACTTCAACCACTGAATGAAGTCGCTGTGTCAAAGCAAACATTCTCCTGTACGGATTGCGTATATCTGCCCCAGGGCTGGGCAGCCCCCAGATCCCTATGTGTTTGGACAGCAAAGCCAGGGCATGCTGCACACAGCATGGGGCAAAGCAGGGAGCGGAGGCACCGTGTGCCGTTACCTGCTGGGCGAGCCCAGGTCGGCGCGGCTGACGATGCGGTGCTGCTGGGGAGAGTACAGCCAGTGGAAGGCCGTCAGCGTCCTCTCCTCGATGCGGAACCGGCCCTCCCTCACGTACCTAAAAATAACAGTGAGAAAGGCTGAAATATTTATTAGCACAGCGTTGTCGAGAGAGGGAGATGCAGGGTACAGGGAGCAGCTGGCCCAGAAACGCTGCTTCAAGTTGCAAGTCAGGCAGTAATAATAGCAGCATGTTCTTCAGTGAAAGGAGCAAAATGACAAAATCAGTGCCCCACCTGAGCTCGGCCCGGAGCCTCACAGCATCCCCACAGCCCCAGCCAGGTGCCACCCCTGGAGCAGCACCCCCTGACACCCCCCCCCCACATCCCGCTGCAGCTCCTGATGGCCCCGCACAGCAGGGCAAAGAGCAAACAGCTGCAGAGCAGTGCGGGACATTTCCCCAGGAGACCGAGGCACTCCCTGAGCACCGCGTGCCCCTGCTGCCCAGCTCACACGCGGGTGTGCTGAGCCCCAGCGCCAGTACCGGCTGCAGGAGCAGGCAGATGCCTTCCTAACCTTGTTTTGAATGTCAGATCAATGTTGAAGCTTAATGATAATCAAGTTATGAATCAATGTTTATTATTTTGATTAAAGAAGAGCGGGCTCTCCATTACATGTGCAAGATGCCTGTGCCTGCCGTTGTTCCCATCTTCCAGCACAAAACTCCGCCGCCTGCATCTCAGCTGCGCTTCACGCATCCTCCTCTGAACATGAAATTTCATCAGCAAGTCATTAATTATTTAAAGCCTCTGTAGTACCAGCTGGGGATGCACACACACACACACACACACCTGAAATTTCACTTCCTGTGCCCGTTAATTGGGACAAATGGAAGCCAAGAGGGAAGAGAAGCCTGGAGGCGCTGCCTGGGCACGGTGCAGGGCAGCCTGCTCCTGGCAGAAGTAATCTGGGGAGCACCCTGGAGAGCCCCGGACAGACTCTTGTGCTGATTTCCCTGGAAGATGGAAGCAAGGGCTCTACAGACCTAATGCTCTCTGACAGCTCCTGCATGTGACAGAGTTGCAAAAAGCAGCAACACGCAGAGCAAAACGTCTTCTGGGAAGGAAGGAGGGGGTGAAGAGGGATGGCAGAACAGCCCGGCCATCGCAACATTTTGAGTCTAAGTTTGCAAGAAAAGGTGCAAACTTAGACTGCCAAGGGAAAGGAAAAAAAAAAGAAAGTCCTCAGACGGTTCTCCTCCTCGCCGGCTGCCAGCCAGCCCCGGACCCAGCCCCGCTCCCCGGGTGTGGAGAAGTCCCTGGGCCGCTCCCAGCTCTATGTCACCCCCTGGAGCCGCTCCATTCACAGCCTGGCATGGCTGCAGCGCCCTGCTCAAAAGTCACACGCCTCGAACGTCACAAACTACACAATTAAAGATACAAAGATACAGAGAAAGCTTGTTCCCCAATGTCAGCCTGCCCCAGCGGCTCCGGCCGCTGCCATCGCTCCAACCACGGAAGGAAACGGGGGGCAAACATGCTCCACCGCTACCGCAGCACCCCTGGCCCCCTACCAACAGCCACAAAGCCCCCGAAGCATCCGCGTCCGTCACCGAGACTTTGCTGGTGCATTTACAACAGCCGAGCACGCGCGGAAGCAGGACGCTGCCGGTCCCAGCGCTTCCCCCGTTCAGGACAGAGGCACTTCCCCAAACCACAAACCTCTGGGTCGGGGCAGGTCTCCGACCCTTCCTGCCTTCGGGTTCCCCAGATGCCGGACACTCCCCGAGCAGCTGCAGCCCTGAGCTGCACCGCCCGCGCGGGGCCGCGCCGTGCCCCCGGAGCGCCGCAGAGCTCTGTGCCCGGCTGCCGGGGCTGCACACACAGCAAAGCGCCCGGACCCACCCCCCAGGTGCCGGGATTCGCCTCCTGGCCCCGGCACCGGGACAGCCCCGCACACGGAGCTCGGGACCCCACGCACAGCGACCCCCGAACCGGCCCTACGGAGCCCCTCCCGGCTGCTACCGCGGCCCCAACACCGGCACCCACCAGCGCACCAGCTCCCAGCGCCGCTCCCCCGCCGCCTTGCCCGAGGCCATGCCGCCACCGGGCAGCCCCGCCGCGCTCGGAACTCCGCGCCGCAGGGTGAGGCGGAGCGGGGCGGGGCGGGGGCGGCTCTGCGGGAGTCCCGGACCCCCCCGCCAGGTGCTCGCGGTCGGCGCGGGGCCGCTCCGGTGACGCAGAGCGTTACGCAACGCCCGCGCGGGACAACGGCGCGAGCCGCGCAGCGCGCGACGGCGCTTCCGTGGGAGCCTCGGTTTGCGGACTCGGCTCTGCGGGAGAGCAGCCGTGCCCGCGGGGGAACGCGCCGTCCCATCTCCCGAACGCGTGGAGCACCGAGCGCCGCGAGACCTCGGGGTCCCTGCGGAACTCACGCGGGTGCTGAGGCCCGAACCCCCGGGCAGGGCTCCGTCGGGTGCCGCTGTCCATCCCTGGGAGATAACGGCTCGACGCGCGGGAACGTCGAATGAGAGTTAACTCTCCTGCAGGAAGCCCGAGCCGCTCTTCGTCCGAGCGCTTCCCTCCTGCGGTCCCCGAGGCTGCTGTCGGTGACGGCCGGCCCGTGGTGCTTAGGGAACAAATGAGCGTCGTTCCAAAGGGATTCAAATCGCTCTCAAAGCGGTTTCACAAAAGGGGACGTTCTGGGCCCAGATCTCACTCCTCTGATCTGTAAGAACGTTGCTTTGCCGGACTGGGAGACCTAGAGAAGAGGAAGAGCCCTGCACCGGGACTGCGCAGAGCCCCGCTCAGCCACGTGGGAGCAGCTGCTCGTGGAAAGGCAGCTCCACACACACCTGGCAGGTGGGGTTGTGGATGCCCCGTCCCTGGAGGCGTTCAAGGCCAGGCTGGACGTGGCTCTGGGCAGCCTGGTCTAGTGGTTGGAGACCCTGCGCTCAGCAGGGAGATTGAAACCCCGTGATCTTGGAGGTCCTTTTCAACCCAGGCCATTCTGTGATTCTGTGATCGGTCACACCTCT
Source organism: Numida meleagris (assembly GCF_002078875.1). NCBI lineage: Eukaryota > Metazoa > Chordata > Aves > Galliformes > Numididae > Numida > Numida meleagris. The sequence continues at coordinate 9,746,537 of NC_034426.1, read as the reverse complement.
GTGGAAATGTTGAGCTGATATCAAATTTACTTAAACTCTCGAGCTTTCAGCCCTGCATTGCCTCATGGAGCTCTTATTCGTTTCTCGAAGCAGGCACACACCCACACCGCGCCGACTCAGTTGAAAAGTGAGGAGTGAGGCTCAGTTAAACGCGTGTTTTTAAATGAAAGGTCTTCAAAGCTCGCCCAGGAATTTACCCGGGGCTGAGGGCCGGCCCCGCGCTGCGCTGCTGGGTACCGCTAGGGGGCAGGGCAGGCACGGAGCTGCGCAGCCGCGCCCCGGCACCGCCCGAAGGATCCCGCGGGGCGTGGAGCTCCGCCCCGGGCGGCCCCGGATCGCTCGGGGGGGCGGCGGGAGGCCGAGCGCTGCCGCACGCCCGTTGGAAGGCGTCTCGGTGGGACGATGTGGGTGCTCGCCAGCAGATGGTGGCACCGACCGTGGCTGCGTGGAGCACAAAGCGCCCGGCCCGCAGCAGCAGACTCGGCGCCGGAGCGGGGCACAGCCGGGAGGGGCGCGGGGTGACCGGGGCCGGGTGCTGCAGCTCCGGCGCGTCCCGGCCACTTACACCACCTCACTACGGGAGGGCGAGCACATGAGAGCTCATTGAAATTATTAGTAGCGCGCGTGCATCATGCATATATCTTGCATTCTCCTAAACTTGTCGTTCCTCTTCTGTTTCTCCATTTGATGCGTATCATCTCATCTTAGTTGAAGGTGTCTCATCATCAAATTATGGTTTCAGAAGTGTATTTAAACTCTTACTGTTGCTCCCAGTTCTGTCTTGCCCTTAGACCTTCTCTTCTTCAAGTCCTAAAGTGCAACATGCTACATTTAATTTTCTTTGTGCTGTTGCCAACTTCTGTAACACACTCCTCACATCCCCTCGTTTTTGTTGTTTCTTCGTTTCACAGAGCCACAGAACTGGAAGGCTTCGCAGGGACCTCTGGAGATCCCACAGCCCAGCCGCAGCTGTGGGGCAGTCACTGCAGGGCAGCTGCTCAGCCACGCGCCTGCTGGATGCCGTGCGCTGCTGCTACCCTCACGCGCTGGCACGGCCGTGTCCTGGAGCGATGACCTCATTCAGAGAGGCAGCTGTCCATCCCCAAACGCCTGACCTTGGTTGTCTGCAGGCTTGTGTTTTATTCATTGGAAAATCAATGAAAACTGTACAGATCTGCTGAAACATGATGCACTCCAAAACCACCCTCCCCCATCCTGCCTGTAATTCACTTCTACTGAAGTAGGCACATGGGCTGGGGAAGTTGCAGGGAGACACTGGAAAGCCACGCTCCCACGCACGGCAAGGGGCACCAGGATGGGCAAAGGCCTGGCAGTACTGACCTCATGGTTACAAATGGGTGAGGGATGACCCCAATGAGACAACGCTTCTCTGAATAAGAAAGCCTAATTCACAAAGATATCCCTCGCCTCATGGCAACTTGTCCTTGCAGAAAGGACTCATGTTGTAAGAGAAAACAAGTTTAGAGGAGACCCACACCAGAGTCCGTGTGAACAGGGGAGGGTTAGGAGGCACTGAAGCTCTCAGTTGCGCTGGCTGTGGCCTTAAGTACCAATGTCTGCATAATTCATGGCAGATCAGAAGCTTCTATGTCCATCAATGTCTCTATGCGCCGCTCTTCAGACCTCTTTGGTCACCTTTTCTCCTGTCTCGACGATTTCACCTTTGGTGTGAATTATCTCCATAGGAGAGTCCTAATTCCAAGCCCAGCCCTCCTGAGCCAGCAGCTCCACGTGGGCAGGCTGTGCCACATCGCGATGTGTCAGGTAAGGGCCCATCTCCCTCAAAGCATGGGGATGTTGCAGACCCACTGTGCTGATCCTGGGCCTGCCCACCTGCAGAATGCAGGGCTGTTTCCCACAGCATAGCCCGATCGCTGTGGACAGCACAGGCATTCAGTCAAGGGTCTCAGACATCCAGGAAGGAGACAGGACATGGGATGACAAAATGACACCACAAACCATATCCTGTGGGCTGCCTGACAACACGCTTTCATGCTGTTTGTGCATCGGGGCCCGATACCCTGAAGCCTCCTCTATGCAGAACAGCACAGCTTTAAGGTGAGGACAGCAGCCCAGCCCCCTGGGCACCTGCCTGGGAACGCTGCATTCTGCAGCGGGTTTGGAGCAGGGAGCAGATCAGCAGGCTGTCAGCTGACGGGAGGACTCTACCATTTCTCTATTCCTGCAGTGCCGGGTGACATGGAACAGGCCACATTTCAGCTTCCCCTGCTGTAAGAGAGACACAATGAATGCAGTTATCTTCATAAGTGGAGCCCCAGCTGCTCGGGATGACATAAATGAAAGGGTGTGAAGAATTACCACCCATATGAGTAAACCCTTTCACATCATCCCTCTGACCACAGATTCAAGGAAGCTCTTTTTTGACAGTTTCTCCCCACCGATTTCCTTACTGAAGCCACTGCCACCCCACATTTGACATCCCTGCACACACCTTGAATTGTGTAAACACTAACAAGTCAGGGGAAGCACGAGCACCGCATCTTTTCCATCAAATCTTCGGCTCCTCGGCTCCTGGCCTGCCGCGAAACGGCTCCGTGGGCTCCGGGCCGTGCGAGAGGGGCTGCGAGGAGCGGGGATCTGCCCCAGGCCACACTTGGGCCGGGGGTCCCCGCAGAAGCCGCGGGGCAGAGCCAGAGGCGGGCCGGGGCCGGGCGGGGCCGGGCGGGCGCCGTCAGCACCGCGGACAGCGGCGGCGGGAGCGGAGCGGAGCCGGGGCGCGGGGAGCGGAGCCCGGCGGGGCCTCGGGAGCGCGGGGGATGCCCCCGCCGCCGGTGCCAGCCCCCCGAGAGGCTCCGCCGCGCCTCGCTGCTGCCGGAGCTTCCTTGTCCCGCAGGCGCCAGGCGCCCGGCCCGGCCCGGCGCTGAGAGATTCGGTTCGGCGCTGCGCGGTTCGGTTCGGCCCGGCCCTTCCCGACCGCGACGCCCCGGCGGAGCTCCCCAGTTCCGGTCACGTTGCCGCCTGTT
>NC_034426.1:9728055-9743206 GCF_002078875.1 Numida meleagris | reverse complement strand
GGCGGGCACCGAGCGCCGGCGCGGGGCAGCGGCACCGGGGGGACGGGCGGCACCGGGCTGCCGAGCGAGGAGGGGGTGTCCCGGTGGGGGCAGCGGGGGGAACTCCTCCTCCCGAAGTTGCCCGCTGCCCGGTCCGCGTCTGTTGTGGAAGTTGCTGCGCCCCGAGCGCGGCCGTCCGTCGCGTCACTCCTTCTGAGGGCGGTTGCCGCAGAAAAGCGATCCGAAGCGCCGCCGGCGTCGGCCCCCTCCGCGGGGTTGAGGCCGCAGAAGGACTCGAAGGTCCCCGGAGCGCTGCTGCGAAATTCCCCAAGTGCGGGATCGCGCCGCAGGGATCGCCCGCTTCAGATCGTGATCGACTCCCAGCGCTGATTGAGGGCCGCGTCCCGCCCTGAGCGGAGCCCCTTCCGCGGCTCCTTCCCTGCGGGCAGCAGCAGAAGCACGGCCTTGCTGCCGCCTCTGCCACCCGATGACAGCCTCCAGCTTTGGCTGTCAGACCCGCAGCGGTGTGCAAGGAATTGCTGGAAAGCGCAGTAATTTACAGTCAACGTTCCTCCTATTGATTTTATCTTTGAATAGATACAGTTAGATAACAAATACCAAACAGGACGCTGTGTGTAGTTCTGCTCTGCTCAGATCAAGGAAGGCTCCCGCTGACTTTCCCAAGGCCGGGATTTCACCTCTAGTTTCTATTCCTGGCGCCGTCACTGCCTCTGTGACCTTCTCCAGGCTCTCAGCTTCCCCTTACCATACAGTCCTTACATTTAAAGACGTACTTGCTTCATGACATTGTTGTGAAGTTCAATGTGCTCATACTCTTTGAGATATGAAAAAGAAGCAGTATGAATTTCTGATATGCATCAGTGTTCGTTCCAGCTTGTGTTTTCGCATGGTGGTGAGGGGATTGCCGGCAACCACAGCAGGATGAATTATTGACCTGTTCCTGCAAACCTTGTTTGTGCCCTCTTACTCCCTAGGTAGTTGGCCAAATGATGATGTGAATAGGCGCTGGATCTTGGTATGACAGTTTTTGTGCTGGGATGTGCAGATATGCAGTACATACACATCTGCCTTTGAAATGCACCATCAGGAACCAAGGCTGTTTCCTCAGGTCAAAGTTCTGGGATCCCAATTAACATAAACACACTTCTGTACAATTTTGTCTCAGAATCAAATCAGCAGACGAGCTGTCTCTGCAATGGAAATCAGTCTGAGGAGACCTGCAACTACATCAGTCATTGCAGTTACTGCGGGAAGTTGCTTCAGTCCTGTTGTTTTGCAAGTTCATGGGAGCCAGAGTGCAAGCACAACCCAGAAACCTCCTGTAACTCACTGGGTGCTGAGGTTATTAAGTCATTTTTAACACTAAATGTCTGGTCCCAAAGTGCCCTGCAGAAGGTTCGCTGTGGCTCCAAGGAGGAGTCTGGGAGTCCTGCACTCAAAGCCTTGCAGGGGCAGCAATGGCCACTCGTTCCTGGAAGGCGGTCTGTGATGGAATGAAGTCCCTTGGATGTCCAACGATGTCTGGATGCCAAAGCACAGCGCATCTCGTGTGGCATCCAGCACCCTGAGGTGTCACCTGCGAAACCCAGGAGCACGCAGCTGTGGAGGGCCCTTTGCGCATCCAGGTGCTGTCTGAAAAGCACTGCCAGCCCCAGCTCCCCTGGGGCTGGTGCAGGGCAGGCAGGCACAGCCTTTGCTGCTGAGAACTGTCCTCCCAGAGCAGTCTTCTTCTATGCAGATCGAGTGGCAAATTGTTTTTGGTGCAGTCCTAGGCACGAGCGGAGCTGACGCCTGCAGCAGAACCCAGCAGCAGTGCGGGCAGAGCTGCAGGGAGGGGCACAAACCACCCTCAGCAGGCTGCTGCCTCCTTCCTGGCCCTGCGTGCGTGTGTTCAGCTACCAGCAACAAGGGCACAGAGCATCCTTCAAACCAAAGGGGAGTATCGCTTACCCTTGGCTTTTATGCCGCATGACATCACTACGGAAGCTGCAGCCTCTTCCTCGTCTCCCCGGGGCCACGCAGCACGTGGTTCTGTGCAGTCTTCCACCACCACTCGCGGTGCCAACTTGAGTCCGGAAACACAAAGTCACAGCCACAGCGGTGAGGGAGGGACGGGAGCAGGACCTCTTCCAGCCCCTCCGCTGCTCGGTGCGGCTCAGCTGCTCCATGCGAGCTGCGCTGTGAGGCCGTGGCAGGGGTCGGTGCCGTGCCCCAGGGCAGCAGCGCTCACCACGCCCCGACTCCTGCCCTGCTCCAGCGTGCGGGAGCCGCTCTGCAGCGCCGGCTGGGGAATGTGAAGCCATCAACACGGGAGCGCGGGCGCTGCTCGCTGGAAGGCGCGACGGCTCCGCGAGGTGTCATTAAGCCAGCAGCAGATCATCCTTATTAGCTCCCAACACCTCCCAAGTGATTCTGCTGTGTGCAGTGACCAAAGGAACTGCTTCAAACTGAATGCTCAAAACGCTGTTGCAATCTCCACTTAACTTCAAAAGCAATGGAGGGAAAATAATGGTTGCTGAGAATTGGGTTTGGAAATTCTTTTGGGTAATGTGTGCAGATAACTCCAGCAAGGCGATAGCTCATTTGTTCCCTCTGATAACATTAGAAACACTCGAACAGCTGCTGACACTCCATCGTTAATAGCGGGTGGCTCTTCCATCATTACCTGTAGCAGAGGTGTCGGGGATTCCATGTGCGCGTACCCCATCGCGGCCCCACAGCTCCTCTGAGCCGTAAGAAGAGCAGCAGGCAGGTGGCTGCCAGGAGACCCCTGCCCCAGGCGTGGGCTCTGACAAGCTCTGTGGGTGCAGAAATCAGTCCCATGGAATCAGGGGCTCAGGATCCACAGGGGGAGACCACAGTTTGGTTTTTGTTTGGGTTTTTGTGTTTATTTGTTTGGTTTTGTTTTTAAACACACAGGTCAGCTGCACAGGTTTTTGCCTTCCAAAGCAGACAAAGCAGATCTCAACTCCCAAAAGCTTTTTTTTTTCTTTTTTAAATATTTTCAACTTGTTACTTAACTATTGATTCTAAGGAGAAAAAAAATCTGGTAGGAAAATGATAATTTTCCAGTTAAAGGAGAGGAGGGAAGGTTCAATGGCAGAACTCCAGCCATTTCTACTGAGCACATCTCAAGCAGATAGAACAAAGTACTTGAAAATAGCAGCACATGTCCTCCGGGGCTCTGCCCAACCTACTTTCTAACCATCCAGAGAGGAGGTCCCACCACTTCCGTAAAGGAACTGCTCCAAAGCCATGTGTGGCTCTCCCACAGCCCCTCCCTACCCCCCCTGCCGGGCTGGGGGAGGACATGCTGCTGCTGCAAGGTGTTCTCCTGGGCTGCAGGCACCAAGGAACTCCTGCACCACCCCAGAAGGCTCTGGGCACCCTGCCCATGCCCCATCCGCCCCCTGTGGCTGTGGGCCTTGCTACAGCACCGCAGCAGCAGGTGGAACAGCAGCACCTGAGTGGAAAGTCCAGCCAGGCTGTGAGCCTGAGCCAGCCCCATGCCTGCAGGAGGCACAGCACCCCCACAGGCACAGCCTCCTCCAGCGTGCAGTACCCCAGAACCACAGTGTGCTGTGGGGTTTAATACCTGGGCTGGGAGGAGGATGCAGCTGCAGGACATCAGCGCTGTTTCACAGCCCTGCAGTTGTTCCCTATAAATAAAGGCTAAAAATTCTCCCTGGCTGTCACAGTGGCTGTAGCTGTGCAGGATGTGCTGGCAGAGCACCTGCACCCATGGTGGGATGAGTCCTGCAGTGGCCCAGGGCTGGGGCTGCCACAAGGCAATGGCCACAGTAGGAATGGGCCCCAAGTGCACGGGCACTGAAACCTGACTGCATCCCCTCCTTCTCGTGAAACACAGAGTATATGGAGCCCTGATTTCAAGGTTTTCACAAATCTGTAGATGCTTTGGCAAGAATAAAGCTTTGAGCCAGACCTGCTGCCAAAATTGCTTACTTTGGAGTCAAGCTTAAATCGAGTTTGATTTGATATAGGTTATGGGAATTAGCTTAAAGCATCTTGCATTAAAGGACTGGGCATGTTGTAAACACGAGCTAAACGTTTGCTTAGTGCTGAGGTTTCTGAAGAAAGGAATGGAAAATCAGAAGCAAATGAATGTGCAAGTGGCTTCCCAGCAGCAGGACAGTGCGCGCTGTCCTGTTCCTTTGCTGGCAAAACTCACCCTGACCTCTGAAATGGGTTGCTGCAGGTTCCCTCCTTCTGAGCTTTGTGCATGGCACAGGGACAGGTTCCACATCTGCACAGTGATATTGCTGAGAACTAAGGGTCCTTCCAAGGTTTATTTTTCATATCCTGGTACAGATAGGCAGTGCACAGCACTGCACTGTGATGAACTCCATGCCCCGGGGCCGACCCTCCTGGCGTGTGAGGCAGTGCTGAGCTCCCCCACATAACGCTGATCAGGTTGGACAGACCATATTGCATTTTTCATGCACTGGATCTCTTTCTGCAGTTGCTACTTTGCAGTATGGGGCTCCTTGAGCAGCAGCTGAAATCACCGCTGTGTGGCTCCTAGCGGTGATCCTGCCCCGGGTGTAACCCTGCTCAGTGATGAAGCAGATTTCCTAGGGCCAAACTTTCAATACAAGGGTCTGTGCAGTGAGCTTTTTATTTTCACAGTGCTGGGGCTCTCAGCCTGAGCCTGCAGCAAGACGCAGTGGGGCTGAGCAGGGGCATGGGGTGCTGTCCTGGAGCCCTGCGGGGCTGCATGCATGGAGCTGTTGCCCTGCAGCCATGTTCCCATGGAGCACAGGGAGCAGAGCGGGTGCCCAGGGCTCTGCATCCTGTGGGGCATGGGGCTGGTGCTGCTCCCAGGGTGGCCCACTGGGCTGTGCTCTGATCACGAGCCCTCTCCTCTCTCCGCAGGCGTGGGCTGCAAATTCAGTTGCGATGGAGACCGTGTCCCTGGAGCACCAGATCCAGAGCGTGCAGAGGCACATCGCTTTCCTGAAGAAGGAGCAGATGGAGCTGCTCCATGGCCTGCACCTGGAGATCCTCCGCCTGCAGAAGCACTGCTCAGGTGAGAACTGGGCGTTGCACAGGGAGCCCAGCACAGCACATCCTGCCTGGCCCCATCTGCTCCGGTGCCAGTAAACCCTCTGAGAGCAGCCCCTGCCAGTGGGCACTAGCAGCCGCCTGTCGCTGCAGAGTGCTGAGGAGCCAGAGCAATTCTTATTCTGGGCATCAGCTGGATGAGCGGGTAATAGCAGAAGAGTCTGTGGCTATAATCCATCATTAGGACCCTCTTCCTTTGTTTTAACTCTGCTCGGAGCATGCTTCTGAAAGAGGATCAGCCTCAGCGCTCAGCACTCTGTCTGGGCTGGCTGTGTGTGCCTGCATCCTGCAGGACTCTGCAGTAGTCACCACCCTGGAGGGATTTGCTGGTCTAAGGAAAGGACAAAGAGCCGTTGTTGGCCAGCAAGGTGCTACTACCTTTTCCTTCCATGATTTGTGCCCTCAAAGATAGTCCTATTATTAAAACATAGAAGTGCTTCTTCCTTTCTCCCAGATGCCATTCTCCCAAGGGAAGGAAAAGGGCTGAACTTCACCAACGATGGGGTGAGTGGGCATGGTACTGTGCTGAGGCCCCTCTCAGAACTGGAGGAACATGGGTTCCTGGGCTGGGGCAGGTCCCCCCATCCTCCTGCCCACCCCTGGAATTCACCCCGGTGCCTCTCATCAATAACACAGCCTGGCCAATTACTCATTGTCTTCCAGCTCCTCATCGTCACTGGGAAACAGAGACATGAGGGCATTTCTAAAATTGTCCATTCCCCCCCATCCTTTCTGAGCTTTTGCTGTTCCGTTTCATTATTTTAATAGCTCCATCTGCAGCCTCTCCAGATGTGTGAGGCCATTGGACCCTTATGCATAAATCAAGCAAGGAGGTCTTGAGCTGCCCCAGCAGCAACGGCCCTGTCTCATTTGCTGTTTGCAGCAAGCACCGTGCCCCATCCGCGAGGCGCACAGCTCTGCATCTGCAGGGTATGATGGATCCAAGCTCCTATCTAGCTCTGGGGTGACTTTGGATGTGTTCAGTGCCACTGCCTGCCATGCAGTTTGCTCGAGGGAGGTAGATGGGTTGGTCAGTGCTTCCCTGCCTGCTCCTGGCGTGTAGCTCATTGCTGCACCTGGATGTGCTGCTGTGACCTTGGGTTTTTGCGTCATGACCTTGGTGTCTCAGTGGCTTCACCACCAGCAGTGCCTGTCCTCCTACAGCTCTGCTCTGCAGCTGCTCACTGATGGAGCACTGGCAGCTAGGGAGGGGCTGCAGCACCCACTGAGCCCTCTGCTGCACCGCCAGCGTGGGACAGTGGGACAGCAATACTGCAGCCACACCGCGGGGTCAGGAGAAGCTGACCCCAGTAAAGCCCTGCAGTGCAACATCCTTGGTCGGAGGCTTTGCAGGAAGATAAACGCAGTGAAGCACAACGTAGTGTGATTCATTTGCTGGAAGGATCCTTGCGCTACAGCAGAGAGCTGGCTCCCCTCCCACTCCCATTTTATTTGCAAAGTATAAACACAGCAGAAATAGCAATAGATTCTTTCAGACTCCTCTGTTTCTCCTTTTACTGGAAGATGAGCTCAGCTGCTGTGGCAATAATTAGCACGTTCCCAGCGTTAGCAGAGCAGCGGGAGGAGAGCTGCACTGCCTGGAGGGGCCGCGGTGGCAGAGCGAGGGCTCCGCGTGGCGCCGGGCTTCGGGGAGCTGTGCTGCAAGGCCGGTAATGGCCTCTGCTGGAACCACGCGGTGCAGCGAGGGCATCACGGCCACTGCTGCGTGTGGCCGCAGCCCCAGGGGGGACACTGGGGACATCAGGGCCCGACCCACCCGTAGGATGGGGTACACACGTGGGGCCGGCCGTGGGAGTGGCACGGGGAGGGATTCCAGGGCACCAGCACTCCAGCACAGAAGTGGGGACACCGTCCCGCGCATCACTGCGCAGGCAGCAACATCTTTTCCAGCAGGAGCCGGCTTTAGGTTTCATTTGGAATCTTTCTGAGACTCCGAACCCATTATTTTAACTTCAGTAAAATAACACAGCTGCCATTGATTTTCGGTGGGGCAGGCAGAGCGCTGAAAGCTTTCCAGAAATTGCATTACGTTCTCTGTTACTCTGCATTCTCACCACAGATTTGTTTTCCAAGACAGGCGGCAGAGGAGCCTGAGCCAAGTGCTCCGTTTCAGGACGGCATTGATGGGGATTAGAGTCAACACAAAAGCAGATTAAAAGAAAAATGTAGGGCAGAGATTAACCGTTTAAATTCATACTCAGAAGAAGAAAAAGCCCCAGGATGACCGAATGCTGCCGTTGTCCCTCTGCTCCTCCTCTGTTTGCTGGTGGCTCGGTGATCTGTGATATTCACGGAGAAATTGTGTGGGGCTGTGGTTGCTTTGGGTCCTGCTCCGCTTGCACCACACGCTGAGGCAGAGCCCACTCTGCGGGCAGTAAGTGATGAAATACTTCAGGCGGCGGTTTACGCTTTGGTCTATTTTCAGTCCATTGCTCCGCTCTTTGTCCTGGTTTAAAGCGCCGAAAATGGTTCAGCAAAGAACAGACGCAACGCTGTCCCAGCACCGAGCGCTGCCGCGCTGCCCGGAGCCGCCCGCACCAGCTGCTCCGCGGGCGCACGCGGTGGCAGAGCAGCAGCGCTGCGCCGCGTCTCACTGCCGTCTGGTTTCTCTTCCAGAGCTGACCCACGACATTGAGATGAAGGAGCTGGAGGCCCGCCAGCAAGGTGAGAGCAGTAAGCCGGCGGGGGGACGGCTGCAGCGCTCCTGGGGGCGGGGGCGGCTCAGGGGGCGGCGCGGACCTTGGCCTGGCGGATCGCTGGGGCGCTGCGCGCAGTTCGCAGCCCGTTAGCATCGCAATGGGACGGCTCCGAGAGCCTGTGCCGACCCCCCAGGGAGGTTTTGCATGTGAAAGCGAGCATCCCTCGGGTTTGCTTTGCTAATCCCCTTACACAGAGCCCGCAGGGGCACTGCAGACCCCCGGGGAGCGACTCAAAGCTTGCAGACCGCTGAGCCCCGGGAGAAAGCAAACAAGGACGGTCGGTGACCCCTGCGCTCCCCCCCACCCCTGCGCGCTGTCCTGGGCAGTCGGAGGCCGATTTGGACCCTCTCCCAGTGCCGCCATGTAACAGTATGTCCCGTGAAAAAACCCTCTGCGTTCCAAAAAAAAAAGGGGGGGCAGAAAAGTCCTGGTGTGCTCAGCATGGCTGCAGGCTGCAGGCACGAGGACGGCGAGCTCCGTGGCACCGAGCCCTCATCCCGTCCTTCCCTCGTGTCTGGGCCCAGCACTGCCCAGGTGCCGTGCACAGCAGAGGATGCTGTGGGAGCATCTCCTCCTCTCTGGGATGAAGCCAAACCACATCCCTTGGCCGTCCCAACACGATGCCATGGCCACATGCTGGGGGCTCGGCTGCTCTCCCTGCAAGCCCGGTGTTGGCAGTGCCAGCGCATGGCGGTGACCATCGCCTGCAGAGCACCACCCACAGGGCTCTGCCCATCAGGCTGCCTTAACAGCTCCTAAAGAGTACAATCCCATTTGGTACATTTATGGGGCAACAGCCTAAATTAAGATGCCATCAAATGATCACTCTTCAAATACCACTCATGTAATAATTACTGTGTGCAGCTGCCTCCCTTAAGATCTCATTATAAAGCATTTCTCCTTTGCAGAAAGCACTTAAGAGCCAAAGCTGTAAAGTGGTTGCAACGTGTATCATAACAGGCAGAGCTTTCTGCTAGCTGTGGTATCACGCCCAGGCACGCTGCGTGCTGTGCGGGGCTGTGCATCCACCCCTCATGCTGTGCTTGAGCGGCTGCCTTCCACCACGTCCCCCTGCCCCGCTCTGCTCGCATCTGCCCAGCACCTCTGATGGCAGAATGCAGGGAATGCCACGTGGTGCCACGTCCCTGGAGTCCCCGCACCAACAGCATGTCCTTCCTTGTAGAGTTGAGAATGCTCTTTGTCGAAAGGCGGGAGCCTGAAGCCACAACCCCTTGTGCCCAGCCCCTCGCAGGGGCTCAGGCCAACATGGGGCACCTGGCCTGGTGCTGAGCTTGTCCTCATGGACTGCAGAGGGCATTTGCGTGTACAGGAAGGTGGGATAGGTGGGTGGGAGCCGGTGCCATCCTCCTGTGGGCAGCAGGAGCCGCAGAGGAGCAGCCCACATGACCCAGGCAGGGCGGTGCAGAGAGTGCAGGAACAGCACGCAGGGCTTGTATGAAATCACCTATCTCCAGGTGTTGCAGGGTGACTCAGAAGGGCTGGGGCAGGGAGGGCACTGTCCCCAATCCTGGCTGGGAGCTGTGGGGAAGTGCTGCTCACTGCAGCACCGCTGCTCGAACATGTCCTGCCAGTGCCCGTGCCTGGCAGTGACTGCTGCAGTGCAGAAAGAAGCCGAACAGGTCAGGTGTTAGGCACAGGGTGGCGGCATGGGGAGCGCGCCGTGGCTGGCAGCGCCTGTGCAGGAGCACTCAGGTCCTTCCTGCACACTCAGCAAGGAGAGCAGCAAGGAGAGCAGCTTCAGATGTATAGGCTCCTGTGTGCCCATACATATACACACATGTGTATGTGCCCCCAGAAAAACAGCCACACATGTGTGCGCACATTTACACTGAGATGCTCGGCTGAGCCTGTCCCAACTGCCCAGTAATCCTGGATTAACATTCTCTGTCCTCTAATCTGGCTTTCCAGTCTCTTGGCAGAAGGGCAGCAACACCCAGTGTGCTGGGCTGATGGCGTTACTGCTGGGCTTTTCTCTCCCATCCTGAAACTATCCCCATGCAGAGGGGACCGTGGGGTACAGGGAGGGGCTGCGTGCACTGGGGGGGAGCCTCTGCTTGGGCATCCCATGGGCAGCTTTGGAACCACGACTCCCAGAAGCGCCCAGCACCCCATGGCACAGCTGGGACATGCCAGCACCCTGCATGGCCACCTCCATGCTGGGAACCATGTTGTGCATAGAGCAAAGCTCCCCTAACCCCTGCCTCCCTGCAGTCGCGCTGGATCGGGAGCTGGAAGAGAAGTGCCGGGCAATGGAGGCCCAGCTGCAGGAGAAGGAGAAGGACAACCTGGAGCTGCGCAAGGAGCTGCGGCACAAGGAGTCGCTGGTGGCCGCACTGCGCTCCAGCCTCCGCAGCAAGGAGCGGCACTTCCTGGAGGAGCTGAAGCGGCGCAGCCACCGTGTCACCATCCTTGACACCGAGCTGCAGAAGCAGACGGAGGCGGCTGCCTACCTCTCCCTGCAGCTGCATGCCACCGCCCAGCGCCTGCCAGGCCCCCGCAGCAGTGGGCGGCCACCCCCTGAGCAGCCCCCAGCTGAGGGCAGGCCGCAGCGCCGTGGCCATAGGGTACACCCACGGCGCCCACCTGGGGTCGGCACCAGGCCCAGGGACCCCGTGCGTGAGGAGCACGATGCCATGCCCGACCCGGCCCTCTTCCTCTATACAGCACGGCCGCCCGCCCCGCAGCGCCCATCACCACTGGAGCCGCCTGCTGAGCCCCGGGGCACTGCCACGGCCCCCCGGGCACAGCGCCTGCCACCGCCACAGGAACCCATAGCCAGGGCTCGGCCAGCCAAGGGTGAGCCTGGCAAGCAGCCGGGGCCTGGGCCCCGTGGTGCCCGCACCCGGGAGTAGGCATTGAGGTGGGCACGGCCTGAGTGGCCAGGAAGGCGCTGACCCCGAGGCACCAAGGTGAGCACCAGCCAAGGTTGCTGTTCCAGGATGGGAAGGGGGCAGCAGAAGGCAGTGCCCTGCTCGCAGCCCAGCGCTGAGCCCGCAGGGCTGGGCCGTGCAGAGCGAGGGGGGGTGATGCTGCATGAGGCTTGCCAAGGGGCAACAAAGGAACAAGGCTGGGACAAGGCTGCTGCAGGGTTCCCCCAGGCTGAAAGGTGCCCACCTGCAGCACCCAGCACTGCTCCCCACGCATTGCTGGAGCAGGTGTCTGACCCCTGTCATCTGCATGGGGTGGGCTCTGTCCACGTGCCAGCACTGCGTTCCTCATTGGCACCTACAGCCGGATGCTGTTTTCTCAGTGTAGACTGATAAGGCACTGGCAAAGCGGGGTCTGGTGCACTGCCACCCACGGGGCAGAGCTGGCCACAGTGCAGCCCCATGAGGAGCAGAGGCTGCAGATGACGCTTTGCCCGCAGTGTCCCAGCCATTGGAGCCCACCTCCTTCGTGCTGAGTTCAAAGCCCTTGGAAAGCATCACCCTCTCTCCGAATCAGGCTCACCTGCCTCCAGCCAACAGAGTACCCATACAGCCAGAGCTCTCTATTTTTGTAGCTCAGTGTTTATACCTTACAATGCTTTTATGAGACTCAGTAGCAGACCCAGGCCAGCTCTCCAAATGGTTAAGTCAAATCCCAAAGCACGATACGCGCTGTAGGAGGAGAGCAGCTTTTGTGCTGCCCTTTGGCTGTGACGGGCACCCACTGGGGGAAGTGTCCAACACCAGTGGCAGGGCCCCCCCGAGCCCCCAGTGCTGCCCCAGAGGCCTCTGGCCACGCTCCCAGGTGGGCACTGCATGGCAGCAGGTGAGGCACAACCTGGCGTCCCATGGGTGAGGCCCCTCCTGGCCTTGGGACCGGGCTGCTCTTCCCGGGCTCAGGGGACTTCTGCTGAGGGCACGTCCCAATGTTCTTTTAATGTGTGAGAGGGTAAAACACCTCTGTGTGTTCCTCTGCTGTGATTTGCACAGCCGCTTTCCCCCTCGTTCCTAGACAATCCTGATACACAGAGTGTGTTGCATTTTTATTATAAAGTTATTGATAAAATCATGTTGTTCATGACCGACCTGAGCATTAGAAAGGGAAGGGCGTGTAAGTACCCTCCTGTTCTCTGTAAATATCTCCCTAACAATCAGCATTTTTAGTGCCTAGTATGTAAATGAAGCAACCCTGTGGGAGCTGCAGGACCCTTCCCCCTTCACAGCCATCAGCTGCGCTCTGAGCTTGAGGGGGACATCCCATCTTGATGCCTCATGGCTTCTGCCCACCCCATGGCAGCCTGGACGGACAGGGAGGCAGCAGGGCCACGAGAGTCCGGGGCCAGCCCTGCATCCCTGGGGGAGCTGGGCAGGGCTGGCCTCATGCACTGCACTGCGGTCACTGCTGCTCCTGAACAGGGGGAAGCTCTAGAGTACTATATATACACACTTATATATATGTATACACATAACGCACTTGCTTTGAAGGGAAAACATTGTATGATTGTAATAGAAATGATGTTGAAATAAATTATTTTAATCTTTGTATTTATATAAAATGCTCAACGACATCTAAATGATCTAAAAACCCAACAAGGCAGCGCTCATGTTTAACCTGTGGGATGCAGCTGGGTGCATTGAGCCCAGGGAGCAGCAGGGCCCTGGGCAGCGCCTGCCCTGCCCATGTTTGCAAGGGTCCAGCTGCCCCCAGCCCCGGCTGCGGTGCAGGGCAGTGCCCCATCACTGCATTGCTCAGTGCTGTCTGGCTCCATGTGAGTCGGAGCGGTTAATGTAGCTGTACCCTGTGCCGTAGAGCTCTGTACATGGACACATAGAGACCGGGAGTGTAACTGCTGACACCTACATGCTCTGTATGGAACAAGCAATGTGTAAACATTGACGCATAAAACTTAATAATTAGTCTGGATAATGGATGCACAGCAATAACGCTCCATTGTTAAACATTACCTGATATATATAAAACACAGCGTGTTGGCAACTCCTGCATGCAGACCAACAGCCAGGCACTGCTCTTGCACCCGCTGCTGCTGTTCCACACTGTGCACAGCCGAGTGGGCCTGGAGCACTGCTGTAGTGATCTCCTTCCCCCCGTGTTGCAGCTCTGCAGGTGCTCTCCAGGGAGGGTTCGCACGGTGCCCCAGGCAGGCTGCTCAGGGAGCTCTCTTTCTTGACCCCATTAATTAAAAAGCCTTATTTTCTGAATGTGCTTGCTGGGGCTATCTAAGCGCTCCTGGCTATATCCTTCCTGCTTTGGATGTGTGGCTGTTGGGGCCCTCAGCAGCTCCCTGGCTCCATACCACCCACCACAAATGCCAGCGCTGTCCTGCACAGCACAGCCCGGCAGAGCCCTACTCCCCACGAGGCAGCATGGGCCCAGCGCCCATCTGATGTGCTACCACCCTCCTGGCAGAGCACTCCCTGACTGCACCTGACCTTCCAGCTGGCGACCTGCCCCTCTCTTGCACACCAAGGAGGAGCTGCCTGTATCCAGGTCTGGTCCTGTTGCTCGTTTGCCCAAGGCAGAGCTCGAGGCTTCCTGCAGGCTGTCCTCCTGCAAACTGAATCATGGCAGGGCACAGCTGATGGGTTCTATAGGGATATCTACAGGGAGGGGCATGGGGATGGGTGCTCCTGGTCTTCAGCCCAGAAAGGCTGAAGACAATCCAGCAAGTAATGTCCCCTTTGAAGTGACAGCAGTGGTCAGGGGTTCACTGCCTGCACAATGCTTCTCCATGCACAAGGTCCCCAAAGAGCTGCAGGGATGCAGAAGTGTGGCACTGGGAAGGTTAATCAGCAGCACAACAGTGGACTTCCACTTGGGGGACGGAGGTGACCATGGCGGGCTGCTTGCTCCTGCCAAGCTGCTGGGTCCCTGCCTGGCTGGGCCCAAGCTGCTCAGGGCACAAAGCTCAGCCTGGCTCCCAGCTGTATCCCTACACCCCATGTGCTCTAATTGCATGGAATGACAGCGCCGCGTCTCCTGGCCGGTCACAACCTGCTCTTTGCTCCACGTGCCAAGCTTCTCCACTTGCTCCCTTCCTGCAGCACTGAAGTGATGCCCATCCCGCAGTGCCCAGGGCACACGCAGCACAGCACTTTGTGTGCGTACCGCATTGTGTTCGTTTTTCCCTGCGTTCGTCTTTGGGTAAGAGCAGGGCAGCAGGGCTGCAGGCACCAGCACGGAAGCACAACCAATAAAAACCAAAGAACATCTAAAACCCTATGGGATTTTCCTGTAAGTTTCACCTTCCAAAGATCCACTTTCCCACCACTGCAGTTACACCAGTAATGAGATGCCAAGCCCTGGGAACTCCCACATCTTCCTGTGTCTGTAAACTCAGACCTTCTTCCCAGGGTCTGCAGGCAGATGCTGAGCCACATCCCCTTGGTGGGTGCAGGGCTGTGTGCCGGGACCTTTGGGGCTGTGCAGGAGCCTGCTGTCCCCACCGGGTCTGCACCACCTCAGGCCGGGCCCCGCACTCAGCTCCCCCAGCCCCGAGCAGCTGCGGCTCCATCAGAGCAGGACATTCTCAGCTGGATGCACAGAGCTGAGCGGGACAGTGGCACCCTGTGCCTCCTGCTGGGAGAGGCACGGCAGCGGGATGGGTGCCAGAGCTCTGACACTGCACTGCTTTATGTGAGTACACAGTTTACTACATGGCACCATTATTCATTGGGACCATGTTCACGTTCACTTTTTTAACCAAATGCTTTTCAAAATGTATTCTCTACGTACCCAGAGACCAGAGAACGGACCTGTAAGCTGTACACGAGAAGTCACTGCGATACACCTATTTCTTAATGAAAAAAACTGAAATCCCTTTGGAAGTGCCCTTTCCTGCCCCAGCGTGGCCCTCTGAACCCCCACTGGGAGCAGCCCCCATCCCACCGCCACAGCCCCGGGCTCTGGCTCTGACACAGCTGGGAGCAGAGCGTGCTGCTCCGGTGATGGGGAGCGCCCATCCCTGTCCTTGCCCCCATCCCCACCCCTGTCCCTGCCCTCGTCCAGGGGCACAGCTGCAGGCCGGCCCAGCTCTGTGTGCCCGGAGGCCTCGAGGCCTGGTCCCACTCAGGTGCTGCTGCTCCCGGACCAACTCGTGGCACGGCGTCCCCAGATCACAAACCCAAGGGGTTTCAATCCCGAGGAAGGCGGCTGCCGGCACCCCGGTCCCGCACGTCCCTCACCCGACCCACATTCCGGAGACACCGCAGCCCCGGGGCCCCGCGCGCAAAGCCGGCCGCGACCTTGCAGGTGCCGGGAAGGTCGGCAGCGGCCTGCAGCGCGGCCTACTCCGGCCCGCCCTATGCCCGCGCCGTACATCAGCGCAGAGCCGCGCCCCTCGGCCCGTCCCAGCCCCACCGCCCCGCGCCGCGTTCCGCCGA